>NC_037669.1:55549411-55693905 GCF_003255815.1 Theropithecus gelada
CGCCCGGCTAAGTTTTTGTATTTTTAGTAGAGACGGGGTTTCACTGTGTTAGCCAGGATGGTCTCGATCTCCTGACCTCGTGATCCGCCCGTCTCGGCCTCCCAAAGTGCTGGGATTACAGGCTTGAGCCACCGCGCCCGGCCAGTAATTATGTTTTAATAGTAATAATAATAAAACAATAATCCTACTAACCTATATTTCTTGAGCACATACTATGTGCCAAGCACTATGGTAAGTCCATTTCTCCACAATTTAATACAATTATCTCATGAGATGTATATGTTCCTATTTTATCTTTCAGAAAACTGAGGTCAAGTGTATAAGTGTGCTAAGGCTGCCATAACTGTAAGTACTACTGACTAGGTGGTAGAAGCAACAGATATTAATTTTCTCACAATTCTGGATGCTAAAAGTCCAAGATCAAGGTGTCAGCAGGGTTGGGTTGGTTTCTTCTGAGGCCTCTCTCCTTGGCTTGTAGGTGGCCTTCTTATTCCTTGGTCTTCACATAGTCTTCCTTCTATGCACATCTATGTCCTAATTTTTTTTTTTTCTCTCTCTGTCTTTTTTTTTTTTTTTTTTTGAGACAGAGTCTCACTCTGTTGCCCAGGCTAGAGTGCAGTGGCGCCATCTTGTCTCACTGCAACCTCCGCCTCCTGGGTTCTAGCAATTCTTGTGCCTCAGCCTCCTGAGTAGCTGGGACTACAGGCACATGCCACAATGCCCAGCTAGTTTTTGTATTTTTAGTAGACACGGGGTTTCACCATGTTGGCCAGGCTGGTCTCAAACTCCTAAGCTCAAGCAATCCACCTGCCCTGGGCTCCCGAAGTGCCGGGATTATAGGCGTGAGCCACTGTGCCCGGCCCTAATTTTCTCTTTTTTTTAAGGACACAAGTCATGTTGGATTAGGGTCCACCTTAATGACCTTATTTTACCTTAATTATCTTGTTAAAGACCCTATCTCCAAATTTAGTCACAGTCTGAGGTACTAGGAGTTAGGATTTCCACATGTTCATTTCGGAGACACACGATTCAGCCTATAATATTATGTAATTAGTTTATGCTCATGGAGATAATAGGTGGGAAGCCAGACTTTAACCCAAATTTGCTTGACTTCAAGCTCCTGCTATTCACTACTGTGTATATTATTCTTACCCACAAGTGTCTTTAGTTTTTGCCCCAAGAAGGAAAATAGCAAGGTGGGGGACACTGGGCCTGCATAGCTTTGTATTTAGGACGTAGCTATTTCTAACCTGAGGAACAGGGATTGGATTCCAGTTATGTGTTCTGTGTCTGTTAACCTGTAACTCAATCATAATGATCTTTTTGGAAGATCATTTGGATCTTTTTGGAAGGACATTGAAAAGCAGCAGGGATTTGCTTGAGCCCAGGAGTTCAAGACCAGCCCGGGAAACATAGTGAGACCCTGTTTCTACAAAAAATAAAGAAATTAGCTGGGTGCGGTGGTGCACACCTGTAGTCCCAGCTACTTGGGAGGCTGAGGTAGGAGGATCACTTCAGCCTGGGAGGTTGAGGCTGCAGTAAGCTGTGATTGCACCACTGTACCCTAGCCTGGGTGACAGAGCAAGACCCTGTCTCAAAAAACAGAAACGAAAACAAAACTAAAGGTGGCAGAGGTGGCATATCCTGATGGAACCATAATAGGGGATGATAATAATCACTTCAGGGATGTGTGCTGTGTGCTAGGCACAATGTTAAGTGCTTTACACATGTTATTCTCACAATAACTCTATTTGGTAGATACTATTATGTTTCCTATTTTACATATGGGGAAACTGAGGCAGGGTGGTGAGTTAATCTGCCTAAATTCACTCTGCTAATAAGAAGTGGCAGAGCCAAGCTGAGCACTCAGGCAATCTGAATCCCGAACCTGTACTCTTAACTATTATGCTTCCATACTGCCCCTGGGAACCCAGTGAAGAATGGTTATGTACCATTTCTACAAAAAGAATCTAAGTCAGAGAAGACTCATTAGGCCTCCCTTACTCTGCCAAGATGGCTACCATTCCTCCATCTGTTTTCCATCTTCTAGAAATGAATGGGATAAATGGCCAATAAGTACATGAAAAGATGCTCAACATTACTAATCACTAGGGAAATGCAAACTGAAGACACAGTGAGATTCCACCAACATCCGTTAGGATGACTGTTATCAAAACCAGAAAACAATAAGCATTGGCATGTATATGGAGAAACTGGAACCCTTGTGCATTGCTGGTGGGAATGTAAAATGGTATAGCCATTATGGAAAACAGTATGATGGTTCCTCAAAAAATTAAATATAAAATTACCATATGATCCAGTAATTTTACTTCTGGGTATATACACAAAATAACTGAAAGTATGAATTTGAACAAATATTTATATACTAATGTTCATAGCAGCATTCTTTGCAATAGCCAAAAAGTAGAAACAACCCCAGACATCCATCATTGGATGAAGGGATAAAGAAAATGTGCTCTAAGTATAAAATGAATATGATTTAGCCTCAAAAGGAAGGAATTCTGATACACACAGCAAGATGGATGAACCCTGAAGAAACGATGTTAATTGAAATAAGCTAGGTACAAAAGGATATATGTACATGATTCCTCTTACATGAAGTATCTAGATTAGTCAAATACATAGAGAGAGAAAGTGGAATAGAGGTTACCAGAGGCTGGGGAAGAGGAGAATGGGGAGTTCACGTTTAATGGGTACAGAGTTTCAGTTTGGGATGATGAAAAAATTCTGGAGATGGATGGTGGTGATGGTTGCACAATGATATGAATATACTTAATGTCATTGAACTGTACACTTAAAAATGGTTAAAATGGTAAAATTTATGTTATGTATATTTTACTGTGATAGAAAAAAGAGCTAAAAAATGGAAATCTCTTGCCCATTGTGATATTATTTTCCATTTTCCTTGTCTGTGTGTCTTTTTTATACCTTTGCTGTCATTTTAGTGGACTCTCAGGATGAAGAAATAAATGTGTGTGGTTAATCCACCAATCACAACGAGTTCCCCTAAAATGTATTTCAAATGCCTGCTACCTGGATGGCACTATGCTAGAGAGTAGAGATATGGTAGGTTTTCATGTTGAGGAAAGAAAGAAAAACAGCAGGCACAACACTCCTTCAGAACTTCCATGCTGTAAAACAGTTTTGGTTCTGAGGTCACTGAAGAATGAAGACAATAGAGAGCATAGATTTGCAGCAATATTGAATATATTTGCTGTCATCTTGTACTATAGCCCTAAGTTGCCGTAGCAACAGACCAGAGCAGAAACTTCATTAGAGGAAGAGCTCCTTGAATTTTAACCCTGTTATTCAATCAGGCATGAGTGATGGGGAAGGCCATCAGATGGCACCCATAAGATCTTTTACTTTGATAAGCTGTATAATTAGCTAAATCTAATAAGCCTTTGGAACAAGTAAAACAACAACCCCAAACCTCACTTTTTGCATCTTTTCCAGAGTCAACAGTAGCCAAAAGATTTCCTAGGAATTTCCTTCCTGGAATGATTCAAAGCAATGCTAGCAATAATATTGGAGCATCCCATTCATCAACGAAGGGCAGGAAGGAACACTAACAGATTAATGATAGATAATAGCTTACTTTTATTGGCATTTGGCATTTGGAAGAAGATGCCTGGCATAAGCAGGTCATCAAATAAAGAAATTACTGTGTAATAGTCAAGTCTATGTCACAGGTTGGGGGAGCTGTGTCTTTGGAGAGGAGAAGGATGCCTTCCCAAACACACACACACACACACACACACACACAAAAGTTTCAATAGCAATTTCAATTCAACATGCAGTGAGTTCATATTGCTAAGGGAATTTAGAATAAAATGTGATCGGAATCAAGCAAGTGTGGGTGGTGGTCATTCCCACCAAGGATGGCTTGCAAGAGGACAGGAGCTTTTATTTTAAGTTTAGGGATACATGTGCAGTTTGCTACGTAGGTGAATGTGTGTCATGGGAGTTTGTTTTATGGTTATTTCATCACTCAAGTATTAAGCCTAGTACCCATTAGTTATTTTTCCTGATCCTCTCCCTCCTCCCACCCTCCACCCTCTGAAAGGCCCTAGTATGTATTGTTTTCCTCTATGTGACCATGTGTTCTCATCATTTAGCTCCCACTTATAAGTGAGAACATGCAGTATTTGGTTTTCTGTTCCTGCACTAGTTTGCTAAGGATAATGGCCTCCAACTCCATTCATGTCCCTGCAAAGGACATGATCTCATTCTTTTTTTTTTTTTGGCTGCATAGTACTCCATGGTGTGTATGGATCTCATTCTTTTTTATGGCTGCATAGTATTCCGTGGTGTGTACCATATTTTTTTTTACCCAGTCTATCATTGATGGCATTTAGGTTGATTCTATACCTTTGCTATTGGAATAATGCTTCAATGAATGTATTTTGATTTGCACTTCTCTAATAATCAATGCTGTTGAGCTTTTTTTCATATGTTTGTTGGCCACATGTATGTCTTCTTTTGAGAAGTGTCTGTTCATGTCCTTTGCCCACCTTTTAATGGGGTTGTTTGTTTTTTCTTTTAAATTTGCTAAGTTCCTTATAGATGCTGGATATTAAACCTTCGTCAGATGCATTGTTTGCAAAAATTTCCTTCCATTCTGTAAGTCTGTTTTCTCTGTTGATAGCTTCTTTTGCTGTGCAGAAGGTCTTTAGTTTAATTAGATCAGGACAGGAGTTTTAAGCAGAGTTTTGGAAAAAGAACGAGTCACGTACTCTCGAGGAAGACAGATATTTCTGAGTCATTAAGATCTTACCATCAGTCCCATCCTCAGTTTGTCCATTTGTGATTAAGTCATACTCATTTCAAACATTTCCCCTTTACCAGCCTTCCAGGAGGCACCAGGCAGAGCAATCAAATGGAACCATCTCCTGGTGAAGTTACCCAGGCAAGTGGTTATTTTCAGGTCTCTTTACCAACCCTGGAAAGGCCATTGTTTTGTTGACTCATTTTCCTTCCACAAAGGGTAACTTTGGAATTTAACTCTCCTATTTACAATACAGGTCTGTTTTACTGCAAATATTCTTTCATTGTGTTGCTCTCCCCTGGATGCAATTGTGATATAGTCAAACATATATTTGAAATCAGCAGTGGGTGGTTTTTTTTTTCATTTTCTTTTTTCTTTCTTTCTTTTTTTTTGCAACTGCTAATTCTAAAGCCCTGAGCAAGGTACTGTACAGTTTACAAAGAAGAGTCAGATGCAGCTCTATTGTGCTCTTAAGGGGCAACAATAGAAGAAATGACAGAAGACAATCAGTGATTAATGACCAGATGAATGATATATACCAGGTGGTCCCAACCTGAGCTCCCAGGCTCCCAAGGGTCTTAGAGAGCAGTAATGGGGGGAGAAGGAAGGGGTGCTTATGAGCTATTTTCAGTACTTCAAAAAGACTAATCCAAAGAGCTCATATTTACTAGATATTAGATGCACAGGCTAATTAAAAGAAAACATCAGGTTTCTTTGCTCGGGGCTAGAAACACCAGTAACCCCATGCTGACTGGAAGCTGTGATTGGCAGTTACCCTTGTCTTTGATTAATAAAACATGAGAAAATGAATTAATTATTACTTGATAAATGTCTTTTATGTGATAGACAAAAAACATTTCAAAGCATGGGATTTGTGAAATGAGAATAATAAAATGTTTGCTTTGAGCAAAAAGAATGGGAATCAATGAGGCAGACAATAAGTGACTATTTTGGAAGTGTAAGGTGGATAGAGAAGGCAGAGAAGGCTTCATGGAGGGCAGAAAAGGAAGGACTCACCCAAGCAGGGTTTTGAACGATGTATAGGATTGATCTATGCAGTGGTTCTCAACGTGTGGTCTCAATCAACAGCGTCAGCCCCATCTGGGAACTCGTTAGAAATACAAACTCTTGGGCTTTGCCTACTGAGTCAGAAACTCAAAGGATGAGGCCCAGCCATCTGTGTTCTAATGGGCCCTCCAGGGGATTCTGATGCACGCTACAGTTTGAGAACCAAAGATCTATGTCATTATTTCTCAAAGTTTTAGATAGGAATGCAACAGTAGGTGATTCCAAGAGGTATCTGTTCAGCCTAAAAACAAAACAGAATCACTATCAAGAAAGTAATTTCCTTTTCCAATCTCTCATGCCTTCTGTTAACAACATCATGGGAAAACACTCAGTTTGATCCTAGTAGGGCTTTAACGAGAAACAGCCATGTCTCCTCTTTTGGACAAACAGAAGAGGCTCCGTTTAGTTTCTGGGCTTTGGCTGCAATAGAATTTAAGTTGAGTGTGATAATTTGGCTCGTTCTCCCTTACATTTATTTTTACGGTTACCTTCTTTTTTTGGCAAGTGAAACTGATTTTCCATTTGCTAAAGGGGTGTAAATTATTTTTTATGAAAACTTTATATAAAAATGTGATTCAATTTAAAGAAGAAAGGTAAATAGTAGTGCCAGAGGTATGTAGAAATGGAAAACATAATACAGACACTGAATGAATGGAGTTTGTGAAATATATTTAAGACAACAAATGTGTGTGTGTGTGTGTTTGGTGTTGATGCATGAATGGATGCATTTGTATTTGTCCTTGCTTATTGATTGTTTTTTTGGGAGAATAGACCACAGATATATACACCACTGCAGCAAGTACAAGAGCAAGGAAAAAAGTATCCAAATAAAATGTGTTCTAGGCTACAACCTGTGACCTGTTGGTGGAAGCAGCGCTCAGTATAACGAAATCCTGTATAGCAAAGGGACTCATGTGGTACTTTGGGCCAGTTGTGCCAGGATTTTGTGATACCTTATCTCCTGAAATACAGGGCTGCTGAGATATAATGAGAGCTGGAACACAGGTTTTGTAATCTCTTCAGGCAAATAAGAAAACAGTTGTGGAATAGGTGACAATTCACAGCATGCTTTCACCATACCATGTTCATAGAAATGCTTTTCATCACTTTATTTTGAGTCAGAAAGTGCCAAGATTAATTGATGATGTATACACATCAGTGTGAGCCGGCATGCTACAGGAAGGGGTTATTCAGGGGTTGATTTTATTGCACTCCTTTTCCTCCCAATATTTTATTTATAGATAAAGTGTGATTAAAAAGAATATAAAGGGCATCCTCCAAGGCAAGGCCTCTCTTTTTTGACCTCAGCACATAAAACACATTTTATGGCTTAGCCCAGAACACACACACACACATGCACACACACACACACACCACCATCACCACCACCACCACCACAAAAGTTTTGTGAAACATCCTTATAGCAAGAGGTGCACTATGAGAGTTTTCATTCTATTTTAGCTCATTAAAAATGATTTCCCATCTTGCTAGTGGTCTCATTAGCAGATAGGAAAGCATTGCTCTGACTCACGGCTCTTGGAATTTAGTGTGCACAAGGTTTACCAGCAAGCTTGTTAAAATTCTGGGTCTTGAGAATTCCCCTCTTCTTACCCTCCCTCCCTGGGGATACTGATTCAGTAGGTTTGGGGTATAGCTTGGATCTGCAGGATTTGATAAGTGAGTTAGAGGATTCTGAGGAGGGTAGAACTTGGACCACACTTTGAGAAATACTACTTGAAAGGAAACAATAATATAAAAAACTTTATGCATCTTGTGATCTGAATTTGGAAGTACCTCCATTACCTACTGGATAAAGTTCGATGTCGAATGACATTCAGGGCCCCTCATTGCCTAGTCCCTACTGAGCTTTTCAGGTTTATCTCCATCTTCAATCTTGCTGTCCACCCACGCTCCTGTCCTGTATAACCAAACAACATCAGACCGTTCATCATTTACACAGCACATACTTTGATGTGGACTTTCATTTCTTGCAGTATGGCACAAAAGATACCTTGACTTATCCTCCTGTTGTAAACAACTAACAATTCTGGATAACATTTAAGACCATTAGAAAATACGTTTATGAGTGAGCAAGTTAAGGAATACTCAGAGGCCAAAAATGAAGAAAGGTAAGCGGAGCCCCAAACTGGCTTGTGTTTGCTTCATAGACACTTGCTGAACTCGGTGAAATTTTTTTTTTTTTTTTTTGAGACAGAGTCTTGCTCTCTTGCCCAGGCTGGAGTGCAGTGGCACAATCTCAGCTCACTGCAACCCCTGCCTCCTGAGTTCAAGCGATCCTCCTGTCTCAGCCTACTGAGTAGCTGGGACTACAGGCGTGTACCACCATGCCCGGCTAATTTTTGTATTTTTAGTAGAGACAGGGTTTCACCATGTTAGCCAGGCTGGTCTCAAACTTCTAACCTCAAGTGATCTGCCTGCCTCAGCCTCCCACAGTCCTGGTATTACAGGCGTGAGCCACCGTGCCCAGCCTGAACTGGGTGATTTTTGAGGTTTGGTTTTTTCATGGTCTCAAGGGGACAGAACGGGACATGTCTTCAGGGGACAGAAGATGAAGCCCAGAACCTGTCCAAGGTAAGGGTCTAATAGGACTCCTCCCATAAAGTTATGTCCTTAAATGATCAAGTGTAATGGTGATTTAGTGTGAGGGTGATTTGGAAATAAATCTGTCACCTAAAGGATAAAAACAATTGTCTATCTTGAACACGGGGGCTGGTTGTAGGGGACCCCAAAAAAATCTCTGAGAATTTGTAACCACAAGTAAACTGTTTTGAGGATCTATAACATGAATTCACACAAGCAAAGTGATGTTCATGTTCTTAAGGTGCCTAGCAGAACCAAATGCATATTCCCATAGAAGAACTTGTCTGTTCCCAGATCTCAAGGAATTCTTTATGATGAAGTTTTAAGAGATTTCAGTTCATGATAAAAAATTACAAGGAAGCAAGGCAATAAGTATTGAGCCAGCAGAAACAACAGATAGCAGAATCAGATCCATGGAGACTGCAGATAGTATAATTATCAGTGACAGAATATAAAAGAAGTATTCAAATATGTTAAAAGAAATAAGAAATAAAATTGTGAATAAAGAATTAAACTAGGTAAACTAGGCCGGGCATGGTGGCTCACGCCTGTAATCCCCAGCACTTTGGGAGGCTGAGGTGGGTGGATCACTTGAGGTCAGGGGTTCTAGGGTACTGTGGTCAATGTGGTGAAACACCGTCTCTACTAAAAAAATACAAAAAATTAGCCAGGCGTGATGGTGCATGCCTGTAGTCCCAGCTACTTGGGAGGCTGAGGCAGGAGAATCGCTTGAACCTGGGAGGTGGAGGTTGTGGCGAGCCAAGATCGTGCCACTGAACTCCACCTTGGGTGACAGAGTGAGACTCCATCTGAAAAAAAGACAGAATTAAACTGGAAAAATGACAATGTGTGGCCGGGCATAGTGGCTCATACCTGTAATCCCAGCACTTTGGGAGGCTGAGGTAAGAGAATCACTTGAGCCCAGGAGTTCAAGGTCAGCCTGAGCAACATAGTGGGACCTCTGTCTCTACAAAAAATTAAAATAATTAGCTGGGTGTGGTGACATGCACTATAGTCCCAAATAATTGGGAGGCTGAGGCAGGAGAATTACTTGAGCCCAGGAGTTGGAGGCTGCAGTAAGCTATGATCACACACTGCATTCCAACCTGGGTGACAGAGTGAGACCTTGTCAAAAAAAAAAAAAGAAAAGACAAAGTGAATTTTAGGAAAATAACTTCTAGAAATGAAAAATTATAGATTCCACAGTTAATTAGACACAGTTGAGAAGATAATTCATAACCTAGGGGAGAGTTCTGGAAAAATTATCTAGAGCTGTGGAAGGTAGAATGAAACAAGGCCGGGTGTGGTGGCTCACACCTGCAATCCCAGCACTTTGGGAGCCCAAGGTGGGCAGATCACCTGAGGTCAGGAGTTTGAGACTAGCCTGGCTAACATAGTGAAACCCGTCTCTACTAAAAATCCAAAAATTAGCCGGGTGTGGTAGTGTGCACCTGTAATCCCAGCTACTTGAGAGGCTGAGGCAGGGGAATCACTTGAACCCGGGAGGTGGAGGTTGCAGTGAGCTGAGACTGCGCTATTGCACTCCAGCCTGGGCAACAAGAGTGAAACTCTGTCTCAAAAAAAAAAAAAAATAGAATGAAACAATTCAATATTGTTTTATTGAATATTGAAATGTATAATTAGTATTCCATAAGAAGAGGAGACAAAGAATAATGTGGAGATAATATTTGAACAGGTAGTGGTTAACGATTTTTCAGTATTGGTGAAAGATACCTGTCCATACATTCAGGAAGCCCTGTAAATCTCAAGCAAGATAAATAAAAAAAAAATTCACACCTATGTATGTCACAAATGAAACTGCAGAACATCAAGATGAAGAAAAGATCTTAAAGCAATCAGAGTGAAAGGCAGATGACCTTTAAAGAACGATGATTATTCTGACAACTGTCTTCTCAATGGCAATAATACAAACCACTAGCATGTCTTTTAAAAAATTAAAATTTTCATGTATTTAGGGGATACAAGTGCAGGTTTCTTGCATATATGTATTGCATAATGTTGGAGTCTGGGCTTTTAGTGTTTCCATCACTCGAATAGTGAACATCGTACCCAATAGGCAGTTTTTCAATGCTTACTGCACCTCACCCTCCCGTCTTTTATAGGCTCCACTGCCTATTATTTCACTCTGTGAGTCCATGTGTGGCCATTGTTTAGCTCCCTCTTCTAAGTGAGAACATGGGAGAAACCACTAAAATATCTTACATACGCTAAGGGAAAATCACTGTGAATGTAAGATTATATATGCAACAAAAATATTATTCACCAGGAAGAGGAAAAACGTTTTCAGCAAAATCTGAGAGAACTCATCACCAGTAGACTCTTTCCAAGTGAAATTCTAAAGAATGTACTTTAAGCAGAAAGAGGACTAAAATGCAAGAAGAAATGAGGATCAAAAGAGTGTTAATGTACTGGGTGTTGTGGTTCACGCCTGTCATCCCAGCAGTTCACGAGGGCCACGTGGGAGGATCGCTTGAGCCAAGGTGTTTGAGACCAGCCTGGGCAACATGGTGAAATGTTGTCTCTACTAAAAATACAAAAATTAGCCAGGCATGGTGGCACCTGCCTGTAGTCCCAACTAATCAGGAGGCTGAGGTAGGAAGATTGCTTGAGCCCAAGAGGTCGAGGCTGCAGTGAGCCATAAATGCGCTACTCCCATCCAGCCTGGGTGACAGAACACGACCCTGTCTCTCTCACACACACACACACACACACACACACACACACACAAAAGAGTGTCAGTGTGTGGACAAGGCAAACGAGTATTATCTCTAGAAGATAATAACGATGTCTTGAAAGGTTAAAAAAACCAAGATAGGCTGGGCGTGGTGGCTCACGCCTGTAATCCCAGCACTTTGGGAGGCCGAGGCGGATGGATCACGAAGTCAGGAGTTCCAGACCATCCTGGCTAACACGGTAAAACCCTATCTCTACTAAAAATATAAAAAATTAGCCAGACATGGTGGCGGGCACCTGTAGTCCCATCTACTCAGGAGGCTGAGGCAGGAGAATGGTGTGAACCCGGGAGGCGGAGCTAACAGTGAGCTGAGATCGCGCCACTGCACTCCAGCCTGGGTGACAGAGCAAGACTCCATCTCAAAAACAAAACAAAACAAAAAAAACAAAGTGACTAAAGTTAAGAAGTCATAGTCTTTATTTTTAATGGGGGGTATCTTTAAGGTACTGATCAATCTTGGATTAAAAAAAAAAAAAAGATGGGGTCTTGCTATGTTGCCCAGGCTGGTCTGGAACTCCTGGCCTCAAGTGATCCTCCCACCTCAGCCTCCCAAAGTTCTGGGATTACAGGTGTAAGCCACCATGCCCAGCCAACCTTGGATTTTGATATGTATCCATGCTAACATTTCTAAAATAGTGTGTGTTGGGGGCATGCTGGAAGAAATCTTTCCTCACCCATTACCAGGTTCAAGGTTGAGGCCCCTATAACAAAAGACAAATGAATGAGAAAAAGGTATGCAAATCTATTCATTATAAGTGTTATGTGACACAGAAGCCTTCAGAAACGAAGACCAAGACACAGATAAACGTGTGTGTGTGTGTGTGTGTGCGTGTGTGTGTGTGTATGAGAGATAGGGTCTTGCTTTGTCACCCAGGCTGGAGTGCACTGGCATGATCACAGCTCACTGCAGCCGTGATCTCCCAGGTTCAAGTAATCTACTTACCTCAGCCTCCCAGTAGCTGGGACTACAGATGCACGCCACTAAGCTGAGCTAATTTTTGAACTTTGTTTTTAGTAGAGATGAGATCTCACTGTATTGCCCAGGCTGGTCTCTTGGGATTGAGTTTAATCGATCCTCCCACCTCAGCCTCCCAAAATGCTGAGATTATAGGAGTGAGCCACTGTACCTGGCCAACTTGTGTATTTTAATGCTTAGGTTTGTTTTTCACTTAACAATTGTTTTTTTGAGATGGGGCCTCACTATGTTGCCCAGGCTGGACTTTGAAGAACTCCCAGGCTCAAGTAATCTGCCTGCCTCAGCCTCCTGAGTAGTTGGGACTACAGGCACATGCCACCACACCTGGTTTTACGCTTGAGTTTGATGAAGAGTGGACAGATATGGACAAGTATGATTGTGGGACAAGTAAGTGTGTGATCTAATGGTAATAAACTGGGGGGAACTTAGCAAGGCCTGTTTGTTCAGATTTTCCTCTGCATCCCTGTGTCTTCAGAGACGAGGACATTTCCTTCCTCCAGGTATAGGGAGGATGCCTCTCAAATATGAGCCTCCTCCTAGGTAGGTTGGGGAATTCTTTTATGGCCTGCTTTAGAGGAGAAAAGCAGGGGGTCAGAGAGAAGCTTCCTGCTTCTGCTATTTTCTCAAATGCCAAGGTGTCATGTTTTAGAGTAGCGAGTTCTGAGCCCCATAATTCATCACTAAAACAATAGAATGGTGGCCATCTCTTCACTACACAGCCTGCCACTCTAACGCCAGTGGACCCTGTTGCTTCGGTCTGTGCTTCTGGACAGCAGGATAGTCTGTCCACATAGGGAGGAGTATTTTAGTCCTGGCTTTGTTGGGAATTGCCAGTAGGTGATAATAATAAAAGCATACAAACTTCTAGTGGATTTTGTCCTCTTCACTCCCCTAACTCCTGCACTGTTCCTAGATTTTCACTGATTACTTTTCTCTTTCCAAGTAGTGATCCCTGTGAGGTCTGATTATTCAATTTGCAGATGTCTGGCTCTTAGCTTCTTTTGCTTAATCTTCTTCAGGTCATTTCCTTAATCAACAACATTACCTTAGGGCAGTGGTTCTAAAAGTATGTGCCACAGACCCCTAGAGTTCCCCAAGGTCCTGTCAGGGGGTCCCCAAGGTCAGATCCTTTTTTTTTTTTTTTTTTTTTTTGAGACAGAGTCTCGTTCTATTGCCTAGGCTGGAGTGCAGTGGTGTGATCTTGGCTCACTGTAGCCCCAGCTTCTCAGGCTCAAGCGATCCTCCTGCTTCAGTCTTCCGAATAGCTGGGACTACAGGTGCGTGACACCATGCCCAGATAATTTTTGTATTTTTTTGTAGTGATGGGGTTTTATCACGTTGTTCAGGCTGGTCTCAAACTCCTGAGCTCAAGTAATCCGTCCGATCAGCCTTTTAAATGTTGGGATTACGGACATGTACCACTACACCCGTTTCAGAACTATTTTTATATTAATACTAAGACCATCACTTGCCATTTCACTGTGTTGACTTTTGCGCTAGTGGTGCAAAAGCAATGGTAGCTAAAGCTTCTGGTACCTTAGACATCAAGGTGATGACACCAAACTTTACTAGTAGTCATTGTATTCTTTGCCACACACACGGTAAAACAAAACAAAAACCTAGTTTCACTTAAGAATGTCCTTGGCAAAGCAGTACACATTATTAATTTATTAAATCTCAACTTTTAGGCACACACCTTTTTGGTATTTTGTGTCATAAGAAATACACATAAAGCACTTGTGTGGCATACTGAAGTAGGATGGTTGTTTCAGGAAAAGCACTTGTGTGACTGTTGAGTTGTGAGCTCAACTACCAGCTTTTTTCATTAAACACCTTTTTTTTTTTTTTTTTTTTAACTCGGGAGAATTAGTGACATACAACTCTAAAGGAACATTTGTGCTTCGAAGGAAAACTGCATGGTTTGTTGAACATCCTTAGTTGATTCTGATTCTATGGGAGCTATTTTACAACTCTGTTAAGTTGTAGATAACTGATGGCAATGCAAAATAAATCTTGTCTATAAATGTTAGGCAAATGAATTTTGCCTGGTGGAGGGACTGCCCTTCCCCATCCAGTAAAAAAGCCAGTCTTGTGTCCATGTGTACTTTCGTTTTAACCTTTCAAAATTCCTTAAGAATTTGTGATTGTTTGGTTTCTCCTTTGAACTGGTTTAAATATCTGTCTGGTTCCCTCATTATGAGTTTAAAAAAACTTTAACGTGTTCATTTTGTGTCAGTATAAGAGTCATGGTTTTACTTTTTTTGTTTTTTTTAAAAAATTATCATTTAATAAAGACTATAATTGCTCTAGCTTGGGTATTTAGCAGAAAATTTCTCAGAAATAATTAACGTGAGTCTGTCAAGGAAAACAACTGACAGTACTTGTTACCGAAGATCACATTCGAGCTTTCAAATGAAAATTAGAATATCCGCTGCGCTGAGCCTGACAGCTTCCCAGTACTTAAAAACTTAAATTATGAGGTTGGTGGTGACGTTAGTGAGTGTGATGCTGGATAATAAAATGTGACAGTGTTTGGAAGATCTGCATAATTCAGTGAGCCAATATTTTCCAAATGACCAATGCATGATGTTATAAAATCTTGCATAAGAAAAAATCCATTCAAAGTACGTGATAGGCCAATAGATTTTAATGTAACAGAGTATGAAAAGTTCATTGATATGGTTTCAGATTCTACATGCAACTATCCTTTAAGAAACTACCGGCCAGACGCAGTGGCTTATGCCTGTAATCCCAGCACTTTGGGAGGCCGAGGGGGGCGGATCACCTGAGGTCAGGAGTTCAAGACCAGCCTGGCCAACATGGTGAAACCCCATCTCTACAACAATACAAAAACTAGCCAGGTATGATGGCGGGTGCCTGCAATCCCAGCTACTTGGGAGGCTGAGGTGGGAGAATTGCTTGAACCCACGAGGCAGACAGAGATTGCAGTGAACCGAGATCATGCCATTGCACTCCAGCCTGGGTGACAGGGTGAGACTCCATCTCAAAAAAAAACAAAAAAAGGAAACTATCACTTGCCGAATTTTGGTATAGTGTCAAAGTAGAAAATTCACAATTATCTGAAAAGACTATTACAATATTCCTTCCCTTTCCAACTATATCTGTCTGTGTGAGATATTTTCTTCATACCCTTATTCAATCAAAACAATATATCTTGTCCGGGCACAGTGGCTCACGCCTGTAATCCCAGCACTTTGGGAGGCTGAGGCGGGTGAATCACTTGAGGTCAGGAGTTTGAGACCAGCTTGGCCAACATGGTGAAACCCTGTCTTTACTAAAAATACAAAAATTAGCCAGGTGTGGTAGTTGGCACCTATAATCCCAGCTACTTGGGAGGCTGAGGCAGGAGAATCGCTTGAACCTGGGAGGCAGAGGTTGCAGTGAACTGAGATCTTACGACCACACTCCAGCCTGGGTGACAGAGTGAGACTCTGTCCCAAAAGAAAACAAAAACAAAAACAAAATATATCATAACAGCTTGAATGGAGAAGCATAAATGAGAATAAAGCTCTCCTCTATTAAGCCAGATATTGAAGAGATTTGCATACATGTAAAACAATGCTATGCTTCTTATTAAATATACATTTTCTTAAATTTTGGAAGATAGTTATATTTTATAAAATATGTAATTAATGTTCACATGTAATGAGTTAATAATTGTTATCTTAAAGTAAACTAAGAAGCAGTTTTAAAAGTCTTAGTTTTAATTTTTAATTTGGTAACTATTGATACATAAAACCTGCATAAACAAAATCTTGGGAGTCTTCAATAATTTTTAAGTGTTGAAGTCCTGAGATCAAAATGTTTGAGAACTATGACCTTAGAGAAAAAGATTGTTAAATTTGAGCTGGTTGAATGGTCGGCTTATGTCAGAAGACAGGGTTTGGAAAGAGGTAGGATTATGGATTAAGGTAAAGTTGAATTCCCTCCCGTACTGTGCAGAAGTCATTGGCTTTGCCATTAATAATAATAACAGTATCAGGTCAAGTGCAGTGGCTCATGCCTGTAATCCCAGCACTTTGGGAGGCTGAAGCAGGCGGATCACTTGAGCTTTGAGACCAGCCTGGCCAACATGGCAAAACCCTGTCTCTACTAAAAATACAAAAATTAGCCAGGCTTGGTGGCGCATGCCTGTAGTCCCAGCTACTTGGGAGACTGAGGCATGAGAATCGCTTGAACCTGGATGGCAGAGGTTGCAGTGAGCCCAGATCATGCCACTGCTCTCCAGCCTGGGCAACAGAGCAAGACCCTGTCTCAAACAAACAAACAAACAAACAAACAAAAGTATCTACTAATTTGGAGGCACCTATTGTGCGCTAATTACACTACATAAATTACTTTGTTTATTCTTACACCAAGAATAGGTTTGCCCTTTCATAGTAATAGTAATAAATAATAATAATAATAAAAGTAAATACATCTAGGTTCAAAATAAACCCAGATTCAAAGAAGTTGAGTGACTTGCCCAGAGTCTAACAACCAAGAGGGAATCCTTATTTTGTTCTTCTCCATAGCCAGTAGCCTTAACCAGGAGTCTACATTATCTCCTGATTCTGAGTGGCTATGGTCAAGTCTAATTTTCCTGAGTCTGTTTTCCAATCTGTAAAACAAATGGGATCAGAAAGAGTTTCACCTACCATGGGCCAAGTCCTCAGCCCTGTATTGAGAGCATATTGCACATTCCCCTGCCTTCAGGAAGCTCCCAGTAGGATGTTCTTTAAAATCTGGCCAAGCTCTCTGATACTGGAATTTTCATAACCCATATTCTTAATGCTATCACTGTGAGTCCTAGGATGTCAGTGGCTTTGTGGTTGGAGAGTGAAGAAACCTAAGCAGAGAATGCAGAGATTGCCAGTTTATTAGTGTGGAGAGGCGAGATAGCAATCCAGTAGTTAATTCATTTTGCCACTGAATCCTAGAGGCCGGGAACTAGAAACCTAAGCATAAAGCCTCCACTGCTGGAAGACTCCCACCCCCTGCCCCACAATTCAGGAATTGCTTTCAGCCAACATTACCTCTGCTTTCTGAGCACAAGCCAGGCTATTGTGCTGGAAATAATCGGTGTTAGTCTTACTGGAGTGGCTTGCGTTGCCATAGTTACTATTTGGGTTCTGTGCACCTAAAATTTCAAGTATTTAACAGGCAAAAAGAGTTAGCTTATTTTTCTCTTTTTGTCTTTGGAAAATCAGATTGGAGAGAAAGCAGATTCTACATCCTGTTAAATGTCTGTATTGAGTGGGTACTGTCATATCCGGCATTGCAGAGTCATAGTTAACTCTCAAGCAGTGAAAAGCAGCTTGGCCATGGCCTTGAAAAATGGAGTTATCAGCATCCTGCTGAGGACCCACAGTTACTGCCTCCTGATGGATGGAAATGCAGATTGTCATTGCTGGTTGTACAGCTAAAGAAATTGGGTGAGGCAGCTGGTTATTTATGATGGAGCAACACAGAGCTGGTCAGTAGTTTCCCCAGTTGCCACCACGCTGTGTACATGGCAACCTGTCCCCCAGCACTGAAGGCTGGGACAGAAGTTTGCAAAGAGATGGGAAGGGGAGGTGGGGACGAACCGGTGTGTGCGTGGGGGTAGCAGCACAGCAGCAGCAGAAAGGGAGCAAACTTGGCCACTCAGCACCGAGAGTGTGCAACACATGAAGACTCTGCTTTCAAAGCCATCATGTTTATTCGTGCTGCCTGTTTGCCTGTCTGGTTCACAGGCTCTGAATCGGCCTACAGTGGTGCCTAGAAATAGTCCCCTTTGCTTGGTCGCCATGAGTCAGACTGGTCTTTATGTGGCTGTCTCCTAGGAACCCAAAGCTATGCCACATGGCTGGAAGCTGTGTTTACAAGCTTTTCATCCGTCTTCCTTAACTTGTGGTTGCTATGGTTTCCTTCGCCTGCTGGGCTGGCCCTTTAAGGGGGACAAGCTGTCCACTCAGCCAAATGCCAGAGGCACTGGCTCCAATAGCTTCAGTCTTTTGGCCATGGGCTCTACCATATCTCATCACCTGCTCATTCTGAGCCCCAGACTTCTCCCTTGGTGAGGCTGACCTTGACCTTTGCCCTGTCATGTGTCCATTGTGGGGTCTGCCACCTTACTGCCTGTCCTGGCACCCTCTGCATTTGCCACAGTCAGGGTGTTTGTGGCTGGGCGCAGTGGCTCATGCCTGTAATCCCAGCACTTTGGGAGGCCAAGGCGGGTGGATCACGAGGTCAGGAGTTTGAGACCAGCCTGGTCAAGATGGTGAAACCCCATCTCTACTAAAAATAAAGAAAATTAGCTGGGCGTGGTGATTGGCGCCTGTAATCCCAGCTACTCGGGAGGCTGAGGCAGGAGAATTCCTTGAACCCGGGAGGCGGAGGTGGCTATGAGGTGAGATTGCGCCACTGCACTCCAACCTAGGCAACAGAATGACACTCCATCTCAAAAAAAAAAGAAAAAAGAAAAAAAGAAAAGAAAAAAAATCAGGGTGTTTGTGTTGCTTCCTCTTGGACTGACTTCTCAATAGCTTGGATTTTGCTCAGATAGAGAGCCCTGTCTCCTCTGCCATGGTTATAATGACTTACTTAGATACAGAGCTCGTGTTCACCTGGAGGTGCCATCCTATCCTCTGTTACTTTGTCATGGACACCTGTTTATCCCCTTTTCAGGTAATAGCACTTTGTGTTTGGTGGATCCACCCCATTCTCAGCTTATAGGTGTTTCTAGAGGGGCTTATCCCACCCCTCTTCAATGATTGGTGCAGGGATGAACCATAATCCAAGCCAGGCCAATGACAATTAATCCTGGAACTTTTGCTAGGAGAAATAAGTTTTTCTCTCTGTGGTTGTTTAGGGTATTGGATGTATCCTTTTTTTTTTTTTTTTCCCTGTTGCCCAGGGATGAGTGCAATGGTGCAATCTTGGCCTCCCGGGCACAAGAGATTCTTGTGCTTCAGCTTCCTGAGTAGCTAGGATTACAGATGTGCACCACCACGCCTGGCCAGGGTATTGGATGTAATTCTGATGTGCTGGGTGATGTGGAGGTGGGGGCTACTATTTAAAAGAGAATCAATCAACATGCAGGAGAACAGGGCTAAGAGTTCAAAAGAGAGCCTGTGACTTGACATTGTTCACATGCCTCAACTGTAGTCCAGATACCTGAGTCAGAATAAACTCCCTTTTAATGCCAATGCCTATTGAGGTTGGGCTTTTTGTCACTTGCAACTGAAAGAGTCTGATACCTCCCCATTCATGAGGACACCAAGATTCAGAGAGTGAGGTAATCTACTCAGGATACCCAGCTGCTGTGATTTGACCCCGTTTCTCTTGGCTCCCATGACTATGTCTCTCCCACTATGCCTACTTTAAATAGTAATCTTACGTTTGTGACACATTTCACAAGACACAAAGCACTTTCTCATGACATACACCACCACACCAAATTCTACTGCTTTCACCATGTGCTTCCAGCACAGGGCTATTATTATTATGATTAGACACGCAGTATTATCAACCTCATTTTCCAGATGAGGGCATTGACAGTTGGTCACATGCACACTTGGCTGGTGAGTGGCAAGTGGGACTCTCTGCTTCAAGTTTGACTTAATATTCATGCCATTTCCCTACATCACTTCCTGGGTATGCCATGGAGAGTAATTGCCTTAGCTGGTGGCCTCTTGTCCCTTGCTTTTCCCCCAGGGAGCCTTGATCAGTGCATATCTTGGAGGTAGTTGCTTTTGGAGGAGGCCTGACACAATGGAAAGGGCCTGAGACCTGGTGATCAAACAGACTCAAGTTTAGGTCTTGCTTCCCCCACTTACTGGCTTTGTAACTGACTTAGTCCACTTGGACTACTATAAGAAAATACCATAAACTGGGTGGCTAGTAAACAGCAACAATGTATTTCTCATAGCTCCTGAGGCTGGGAAGTCCAAGATCAAGATGCCCACAGATTCTGTGTCTGGTCTGGTTCATTGATGGCATCTTCCAGCTGTGTCCTCACATGGTGGAAGGGACAAGACAGCTTGGGCCTCTTTTATAAAGGCACTAATCCCATTCATGAGGGCTTCACCCCCTTGAGCTAATGTTTTCCTCAAAGGTCCTATCTCCTAATACTATCATCTTATTAGGGGTGTTGGGATTTCAACATATACATTTTGGAGGGGACACAAATATTTATTTATTTTTATTTTTGAAACAGAGTCTCTCTGTCACCCAGGCTGCAGTGTAGTGGTGCCATGTCAGCTCACTGCAACCTTCACCTCCCGGGCTCAAGTGATTCTCCTGCCTTGGCCTCTCAAGTAGCTGGGATTACAGGTGTGTGCCACCACACCTGGCTAATTTTTTTTTCTTTTTGAGATGGCTTCTCACTCTGTCATCCAGGCTGGAGTGCGGTGGTGTGATCTCGGTTCACTGCAACCTCCGCCTCCTGGGTTCAAGCAATTCTCCTGCCTCAGCCTCCCAAGTAGCTGGGATTACAGTAGCGTACCACTATGCCCAGCTAATTTTTGTATTTTTTTTTTTTTTTTTTTAGTAGAGATGGGGACTTGCCATGTTGGCCAAGCTGGTCTCCAACTCCTGACCTCAAGTGATCTGTTCGCCTTGGCCTCCCAAAGTGCTGGGATTACAGGCGTAAGCCACCACCCCCGGCCTGGTATACAGATATTTAGACCATAGCAGTAACCGTGGGCAAATTACTTACTTTATCTGAACTCCTGTTTCCTCTTCTGTAAAACCTACAAGTCAGAGAGAATAATGTCTTGCAAGGTTTTTGTGAGGATTAAATGAAGACAATGCATGTGAGTTGGAATAACATCCACAATTAACACTAGTTGAGCATTTATGACATGTATTGACTCACTTAACCCTCAAGCTAATCTTCTATAATAGGTATTATTCTTATCTCCATATGTTATATGAGAAAATGAGGCACACAGAGGTTAAGTGACTTGCCCAAGGCCACATTTCTTGTGAATGGCTGAGCAGTATTCAACCCAAACATGCTGGTTAAGAGCTCTGAAACACAGCATTGTGGTGCACCTAGCTCAGTGCTGCTAAGCTGCTCACTGGTAAGTGCTCAGATAATGACAGACTCTTTTTCCATTCCAATTCCATTTCTTTGGAGACCTTAACATCCAGTGTTTAGGACAGAATTGAAGCAGTGGAACTAGTGTGGAAGACGGACACATTTGATAGTACAGATTAGAGCAGGGCTGGAGGCCCAATCAGGGAGGTAATAATGGTCAAAAATCGGCCAGGCACGATGGTTCACGCCTGTAATCCTAGCACTTTGAGAGGCCAAGGTGGGCTGATCATGAGGTCAGGAGTTCAAGACCAGTCTGGTCAACATAGTGAAACCCTGTCTCTACTAAAAATACAAAAAATGAGCCGGTGTGATGGTGTGAGCCTATAATCCCAACTACTCAGGAGCCTAAGGCAGGAGAATTGCATGAACCTCGGAGGCAGAAGTTGCAGTGAGCTGATATTGCGCCATTGCACTTTAGCCCGGGCAACAGTGGGAGAGCATCTGTGTTTTGATATTGACTAAGTCTTGATGGTGATAACCTTGATTCATTCATTTAGTACATGTTTATAAACCAATGGAGACCCTTCCTTCCTTCCTTCCTTCCTTCCTTCCTTCCTTCCTTCCTTCCTTCCTTCCTTCCTTCNCCTTCCTTCCTTCCTTCCTTCCTTCCTTCCTTCCTTCCTTCCTTCCTTCCTTCCTTCTTTCCTTCCTCTTATTTTTTTGTAGAGACAGGGTCTCTCTGTGTTGCCCAGGCTTGTCTCAAACTCCTGGCTCCAGGTGATCCCCCTGCCTCAGCCTCTGGTAGTGTTGGGATTACACGTGTGAGGCATCATGACTGGCTGAGAAACTAATATTTCTAGCAGTAGATTCTACCCTCCCTTAGTGTCTGCCTCACCTTTCAGGAGACCTGTGGAGGTGGGCTGTATTAGTTTGTTTTTCATGCTGCTGATAAAGACATACCTGAGACTGGGTAATTTTTAATGCAAAAGAGGTTTAATGGACTCATAGTTGCACATGATGGGGGAGGCCTCACAATCATGACAGAGGGCAAAAGGCACATCTTACATGGCAGCAGGCAAGAGAGAATGAGAGCCAAGTGAAAGGGGAAAGAAATCCCTTATAAAACCATCAGATCTCATGAGACTTATTTACTACCAGGAGAACAGTAGGGGGGAAACTGCCCCCATGATTCAATTATCTCCCACCACATCCCTCCCACAACATGTGGGAATTATGGGAGCTACAATTCAAAATGAGATTTGGGTGGGGACACAGCCAAACCATATCATGGGTGAAAACTTGAATCTGCTGCTTGGGTAAGAATGGGTGTGAGCTCCTGAGCGTTAGGTTTGAAGAGCAGATAGATGGTTGTACTCCATTAACCAGACACCAAGCTCTTATTTGGCTGAGTGGGTTGGCACTCTGAGGCTGAAAATGGAATCGTTTTGAGACAGTGGAACATATTTTTTAGAGGCTGAGATAGAGGGACAGGAAGAGAAGGAGGAAAAACAAAGTAGCTGGCAGAGAGAGGACTTTGAGGGAAAAGAAGAAAAATATTTAAAGGAACTTTTATGAAGTTCTCCCATGTTATGCACAATGTAAACTTTCTTTCTTGTCTCCCCAAGAATTTTTCAGTAAAATAGACATTTCTTGTTAATGTTGATAGGGACAAGAGGCAGGGAAACTCTGGGCAGAAGAGGGCAGGTCCCTGGTGAGGGCTCTACTCTCAAGCCTGGAACCTCAGCTCAAAGTGAGAACGTACATCCCTGTTTTCCTGCTTGAATGTTGCCTTTACCAAAACTGCCAATGGCCTGTCTCACCCCTCCATCCTGTGCCCATAAAATCCCCAGGCTCAGTTGGCAGAGAGAAGAGAAGCAGCTGGATGTCAGAGACTATGGCTGGACATTAGAGAGAAGTGGCTTGAATTCAGAGGGACAGCTTGATGATGTAGCTTTGGAGAAGAGTTTGGCTGGGGATGGCCAGATTTCAGGGGAAGATTACCTTCCCAATCTGTCACCTTTTCAGCTCCCCTTCCCACTTAGAGACACTGTCATCAGCAATAAAATCCCCTCATTTACTACCTTCAATTTGTTTGTGCAACCTCATTCCTTCTGGACGCCAGACAAGAAATTGGGTGCGGGTGTGAAAGGCTGTCACACTGACCCTCCACCGAGCTGTTAACACTTAAGCTGTCCTCAGACGACAAAGCTAAAAGGGCACTGTAACACTCCTTCTGGGGCTCAGGGGTCACAGGCACTTCCCCATAGATGCTGCTGTGGGGCCGCATGAAGTTTTGCTTCTGTTGGTGCCCAAAAGTCCTTGCCCTGGCTCCTGCACCTACTCACCTGCGTGCTCCCCGTCCCGTGATGGTGAAACCCAGCAGGTCTGAGTGAGTGGAATTCGCTCCTGTCAGTGCCGAAGCAGCTGGCTAGTTCCAGTGCCCCTGCACTCCAGTTCCCACCTGTGAAGGGGTCAGGGAAATATTCTGCTTCAGTGTTTTGTAGAGTTTAATTTCTTTTGAAGACACCTTGAAATACTCAGTGGGATTGGGATGAACACAAAGTCACCCACCAGGATTTTGCCATTTTGGGTCACATATTTTTGGGGCACTTCCTATGTACCAGGCATGATGTCAGGTACTGAGGTGACAAAGATAGCTAGGACATGGTCTCTGCACTCAAGGAGTGTAAAGTGTTTTGGGAGAGCAGGTGTGGAAACAGATTAGAGTGGAAGACCTTTAATCTAGAAGACTGAACATCAGAGTTATTCTAAAAGAATATGAAAAGTGATCACTTGCATAAAGACAGACATATAGACTGTTGGAATACAATTGAGAGTCCAGAAATAAACACACACATATATGACCTAATGATTTTCAACCAGGGTGCCAAGAACATTCAGTGAAGATAGAACAATCTTTTAACAAATGGTTTTGGAAAAGCTGGACATCCACATGCCAAAAAAAAAAAAAAAAAAAAAAAAAAAGAAGTTGAACCCTTACCTGACACTATATACAAAAATTAACTCCAAATAGTTGAAAGACTTCAATGTATGACCTAAAGCTATAAAACTCTTAGAGAAAATCAGGGGAAACCTTCATGACATTGGATTTTGCAGTCATTTCTTGGCCGTGACACCAAAATCACAGGCAGCAAAAGAAAAAATGAACTGGACTACATCAAAATTTAAAACTTTTGTGCATCAACGGACATAATCAGAGTGAAAAGGCAATCATGGATTGGGGAAGATATTTGCAAATCATATATCTGAGAGGGATTAATATCTGGTATATATAAAGAACGCCTAAAACTCAGCAATGACAAAAACAAACAACTGGATCAAAAATTGGGCAAAGGCCTTGGATAGACATTTTTCGAAAGAAGATATATAAATGGCCAATAAACACATGAAAAGATGCTCAACATCACAAATCAATAGGGAAATGAAAATTAAAACCACAATAAGACAGGGTTCCCTAATCCCTGTTAGGAACTGGGCCACAGAGCAGGACGTGAGTGGCAGGTGGGTGAGCATTACCACCCAAGCTCCACCTCCTATCAGATCAGCCATGGCATTAGATTCTTATAGAAGCGCAAACCCTACTGTGAACTGCACATGTGAGGGATCTAGGTTGCGTGCCCCTTATCAGAATCTAACTAATGCATGATGATCTGAGGTGGAACAGTTTAATCCCAAAACCATCTCCCTGCAACCTCATCCTTGGAGAAGTTGTCTTCCATGAAACCCATCCCTGGTGCCAAAAAGGTTGGGAACCACTGCAATAAGATACAACCTTGCACCCATTAGGATGGGTACTATCCAAAACAAACAAACAGATACCCCCTTGTCCCAAAATAATAAGTGTTAGTGAGGAAGTGGAGAAATTGAAACTCTTATGTATTGTTAGTGTGAATATAAAATGGAGCAACCACTGTGGAAAAAAGTACTCAAGTTCCTAAAAAAAAAAAAAAACCACAGAATTATTATATGATCCAGTAATTTCACTTCTGGGTATATACAAAAAATAATTTAAAGCAGAGACTCCAACAAATGGTTATATACCAATATTCATAGCAGCATTACTCATAATAGCCAAAAGGTAAAAGCAACTCAAGTGTCCATTGATGGATGAATGGAAAAAACAAAATTTGATACGTCTATACATTAGAATATTATCCATCCTTAAAGAGGAAGGAAACTCTGACCCATGCTACCACATGGATGAACCTTATGGACATTGTGCTGAGTGAAATAAGCCAGTCACAAAAAGACAAATACTGTTAAGATTCCACACTCATATGAAATACCTAGAGTAGTCAAATTCATGGAAACAGAAAGTAGAATGGAGGCTACCAGGAGCTAGGGTAGGAAGGATGGGAAGTTTAGGGGATCCAGAGTTTCAGTTTTTTGATGAAAAACTTCCTGAGATGGATGGTGGTGCTGGCTGCACAACGATGTGAATGGCTTAATGCCACAGACCTGTACACTTAAAAAATAATTAAGATGGTAAATCTTATGTGTATTTTACCACAAATTTTAGAAATTTAAAAAACTTTAAAAAGTGATTACCCACTTAAAAATCACACCACTGTAATGACTGACAACATTTTGTACTATGAAGGGATGGTGCGATCCAGGGGGCTATGAATGACTGGTGGGTAAGGTCCTAGCTGCCCAGTAAAGGCAGATTGTAGTGGACAATGTCCAGACATTGCAACAGATTTGTGGCAACTGAAGTTGTAACTGGTTTTGGACATTCAACTGTTTTGGCGGGTCATATGACTTTTGTTTGATTGTTGTGGTCTTTTGTGATTAAGATAGCCATATTCCAGAATGACTATAATTCCAGAATGGAGCAGTTCTCAGATCTTCCATGCACATTATTTCTGTTGTGATGACAACGTGAGAAATGCCATAAGAGATAGAGACAGGTGCAGGATACCTATTTGTTCATTCATTCTTGAGACAGGACAGAGGTGTAAATTACTGCTTCTTTGCTACATCCTCTGCCATGCTGTGCTTTTTTCTTAGTGCATCATGCTTTGGCTGTAGGGTTTTTTGTCTTATTAATGGGGCACTTTATGTTCAATGGGGAAGCTAATTTTCCTAGTTGGGTTTCCTAGGGGAACAGACCTCAGATTGCAGATTTGTGCACAGGTTTATGAGACACTTCTCAGCAACAACAACTGTGAGGGAGTGAGGGCGGCAGGCTCGGAAGAGGCCTCAGCCAATCCTATGGGAAGTTCTGAAACTGGAAGCGTCCTTCTGAATTATCCACAGGGAGGTAAGGGGTGGGATCTTCTGCCTCACGGTCCTCGGACACAGGCTGTCCTGGGGAGGGAGAATGATCTGGGGTGAGATAATGCTCCTTGGCTCAGGACAATGCTTGAGGAGTGTTTTAGCTACGAGTCCTCAATAGCTAACACTTTATTTATTTTTTTTGAGACAGGGTCTTTCTCTGTTGCCCAGGCTGGAGTGCAGTGGTGTAATCTCAGCTCACTGTAATCTCTGCCCTCCTGGTTCAGGTGATTCTTGTGCCTCAGCCTCCCAAGTAGCTGGGATTACAGGCACGTGCCACCATGCCTGGCTAATTTTTGTATTTTCAGGTGGAAACAGGATTTCACCATGTTTTCCAGGGTGTCTTGAACTCCTGGCCTCAAGTGATATGTCCGCCTTGGCCTCCCAAAGTGTTGGGATTACAGGCTTGAGCCACCGGGCCCGGCTGATAGCCAACACTTTAGGCATTTGAGGGAGGGTGTGCCTTAGTCCAAAAGCCCAGGCAATAAAAAAAACAAAACAAAACAAAAATCCTCTGCAGGGGGATCTGAGCAGCACAGCACACACATGTATGCTGTACCAGTCTTCCGCTTTTGTCTTCAGCAGTTATTGGTACCAGAAGTAAGACATTTCCTGGAAAGGTAGCACAAAACAGTACCAGAAGCATGAATAGGAGTTGACTTAAAAAAAAAAAAATCTCGGCCAGCTGCGGTGGCTCACGCCTGTAATTCCAGCACTTTGGGAGGCCGAGGCGGGTGGATCACGAGGTCAGGAGATCGAGACCATCTTGGCTAACATGGTGAAACCCTGTCTCTACTAAAAATACAAAAAATTAGCCAGGCGTGGTGGCAGGAACCTGTAGTCCCAATTACTTGGGAGGCTGAGGCAGGAGAATGGCAGGAGAAAGCTCCCGGGAGGCGGAGCTTGCAGTGAGCCGAGACCACACCTGGGTGACAAAGTGAGGCTCCGTCTCAAAAAAAAAAAAAAAAAAAAAAATCTCTTGCTTAAATAACAACAGTAAAAATGAAAAAAGTAAGTATGAAACTCCAACCTCCCTTCTGAATTACTTGTTTTCACTTGCTGTGTTATTATCTGGTCAATATCCATCTGTACATATCAATTTTACACAGTTATGATTATAGGTATTGTGTATATAATATTTGTATTATGTGTATGTATATAAAAACGGCACTTTTTTTGTTGATCACAGTGAGTTTGTTCGAGTTAAATTTGATAGAGAGAAACATGGATATTAAATGCACAAGTAAATTAGTTTTGATAAGTGTATGCACTTGGGTAACTACCATGCCAGTCAAGGTAAACATTTCCATTACTCCACATGGTTCCCTTGTGACCCTTTCTGGTCAATCTTCACCCCCATAGGCCACTACTGTTCTGATATCTATCACCATGGATTAGTGTTGTCTATTTTTGAATTTTAGATTAAAGGAAGCAGAGAGGATTGACTCTTTTGATACACATATATGTAAAGAATGACTTTTTTGTTTCCATAATACTACTAATGTGATTTTTCTAATTATAAAATATGTATGCTTTTATTATCAATATTACACAATGCAGAATAGTATTATGCAGCATTCAAAACAACTGTGCTCCGACCTATTTCCTATAGGTGACCACCGAATCTTGGTATATTTTCTTACAGTGGTTCTCAATGTCTAGTCTCCAGACTAGCAACCTCAGCAGAACCCAGAAATGCAAATTTTTCAGCCCCACTCCAGACCTACCGAATCGGAAACTCTGGGGTTGTAGACTAGCCATGTGGTTTAAGAAGCCCTCCAGATGTTCCTGATACAGCAGTATTTGAGAACCATTTCCTTATGATTTCCTTCCTTCCTTCCTTCCTTCCTTCCTTCCTTCCTTCCTTCCTTCCTTCCTTCCTTCCTTCCTTCCTTCCTTCTTTCCTTCCTCCCCCTGTCCCTTCCTTCTTCTTTCCTTCCTCCCTCTGTCCCTTCCTTTCTTCCTTCCTTCCTTCCCACATTTTTGTATTCTACTTTTTCATATGACATGACAGCTTGTTAGGAACATGACTATGCCATGACAGGTAATGAGTTAATTTATTCAGAGTAGGAGAAACTGGTGTGGTATTCAAGTGTAGAAATGAGGGTAGATGTGGCCTCCTTGGGCTTTTGCCCTCTCTTGGGATAACTGTTTCTCAGCCTGGCCACATTTGTGGAAGGCCTCCTTACTCCCTCTCATCCTCACATAGCATGAGGATGCTGGAAATGTGTTTGGGTGGAGAGGTTCAATTGTATGTGGGAAGATTTACAAATAAACCTTGTCTCATTTATAGCAGGTGAATAAGAACTTTATCCAGGCAAATGACACAGAAGGCTGGCGCTTGTGGTTCCCAAATAAGAGTTGGTGTCGAGAAGTCTAGGTGGGCGGACACGGATGTGCCAGTGTTAGGGGAGACATCCTGAAGGAAAGATCACTATGTGGCTTTGTGGGAGACATTGTTTGGGTCCTTGGTTCTGGTTTTGGTTGAACAAGGACCCTCCTCTTGCCTCATAATACAGCACTGCTGGGAAGCACTGTGTCCACTGGTGGACTCCAGACTGGCAGGCGTGACTTTGGTCCTCCTTGGGAAGTGCCTATTGACTTTTCTTTCTTGCTCTGAGATGACATTTGTTAGGCCGAAAGAGGAGAAGGGACTTTATCCACAAGCATATACTCCCCAGAGTATAGCCCTCCACACAAAGGCTTTCTATTCATCTTGCAAGAAATGACCTTTCAAGAAATGACCTTTCAAGATATGACCTGGGAGCATCCAGAGATTGGGGAAGTGACTTGCCCAAGGTCACACAGTGGGCGTGTTCTGTCAACACTGAGATTCCAGTCCTAATCACCTAACTCCAAATTCTGCCCTCTTTCCACTCTGTGGCGCTGCCTCCTGGAGCAGGCATGGTTCTGTTCTTCTTCATGGTGGACAGGGCAGTAGGAAAAGGGACAGTGCTGGACATCTCAGGGAGCAAGAGGCACCTATATCAGAACTTCTGGGGAAAAGGAAGGAAGAGAACATGAAATTCTGTGTGATGTAGCGCAAAAATGAGTGGGTTCTGGGACCAGTGTGACTTGATTTAGAATCAGAGCTGAGGTTCTTCCGGGTTGTGTGATGTATCAGTTATTGATTGCTGTGTAGCAAATTACCTTTAAACTCAGCAGCTTGAAAAAACCCACACATTTATTATCTCAGAGTTTCTGTGGATCAGGAATCCAGGTGTGCCTTACCTGGGTCCTCTGCTTGTGGGTCTCTCACAAGACTGCCTTTGACGTGTTGGCTGGTGCCTGGTGCTGAGGTCTCATATAAAGGCTTAACTAGAATGATCCTGTCTTAGTCTCCCGAGGCTTCTAAAACAAGATGTCATAGACTGGGTGGCTTAAAAAGCGGACATTTCTTTTGTTACAACTTTGGAGCTTCTCAGTCTGAATTTAGAGGTCAGGGTGCCTGCATGGCCAGGTTCTGGTGAAGGCTGTCTCTTCCTGGTTTATAGACAATTGCTTCCTTACTGTGTCCTCATATGGCAGAGAGAGAGAGGGGGAAGGGGGGGGGAAGAGAGAGAGAGTCAGACAGAGAGAGAGAGAGAGAGACTCTCCTCTCTGGTCTCTTCTTATAAGGGCACTAATCCCATCCTCAGGCTCCAACCTCATGACCTCATCTAACCCTAAGTATCTCCTGAAGACCCTGTCTCCAAATGCCATCACATTGGGAGTTACGGCTTCAACATGTGAATCTGGGGAGGATATAGCTCTGTCCGTGGCAGATCTGCTTCCAGGCTGACTCACATGGTTGGTGGCAGGATTCAGTTTTTCCTGGGTTGTTGGATAAGGGCCTTGGGTCCTTGCTTCCTGTTGGTCTGAGGCCATCCTTGCTTCCTTCCACAGGGGTCTCCCCAGCATGGCAGATGGTTTAACTCTTCTGTATCCCCTCAACCCTTTTTAACATGTAAAACGGCAATAGCTGTAGGTATCTTAGAGTTGTCATGGGGATTCCCTGAGGTAATGTAGAAAATGGCCTTGCACAGAAAACAGCACCTTGTTGGGGCTTCCTAAATGGCAACTATTATTCCAATTATTATAATTTTTAGGGCACCTGATATTCAGAAGCTTGTCTATTGTCCAGACAGCATATGGGGATATACCCCTTACCCCTGCTGTAACACAAAGACTTCCCCAGTCTTTGTGCTTAGAAGGACATTGTCCTTAGAAGGACAATTTCTAAGCACCAGAGAAAATACATCTGAGACCACGTGACTGGCAGTTCTCAGAGGTGTGACCTGGGAAATACAATGGTTGCATTTATTGTCCCTTCATGATAAGAGCAGGACTTAGCTTCTCAGAGTAGGCCCCAAAGTGTTCTTCACATCCTCGAGAACAAACCCAACTGCAACCGCTGCATGCGGAACAGCCCCAACTGCACCCATAGCATCCAGAACAGCCCCCAACTGCACCCACTGCATCCAGAACAGCCCCCAACTGCACCCACTGCATCCAGAACAGCCCCCAACTACACCCACAGCATCCAGAACAGCCCCCAACTATACCCACTGCATCCAGAACAGCCCCCAGCTACACTCACTGCATCCAGAACAGCCCCCAACTGCACCCACTGCATCCAGAACAGCCCCCAACTACACCCACAGCATCCAGAACAGCCCCCAACTGCACCCACTGCATCCAGAACAGCCCCCAGCTACACTCACTGCATCCAGAACAGCCCCCAACTGCACCAACTGCATCCAGAACAGCCCCCAACTACACCAACTGCATCCAGAACAGCCCCCAACTGCACCCACAGCATCCAGAACAGCCCCCAGCTACACTCACTGCATCCAGAACAGCCCCCAACTGCACCCACTGCGTGCGGAACAGCCCCAACTACACCCACAGCATCCAGAACAGCCCCCAGCCACACTCACTGCATCCAGAACAGCCCCCAACTACACCCACAGCATCCAGAACAGCCCCCAAATGAACCCACGGCATCCAGAACAGCCCCCAACTACACCCACGGCATCCGGAACAACCCCCAAATGAACCCACTGCATCCAGAACAGACCCCAACTAAAACCACTGCATATGGCACAGCATGAACTCTCTGGGAAGTTCGACTTGAGCCACTTTTGTAGTTGACCTCATCTTTCAACCATCATTTCTGGTTTTTGTCCCATGTTTGTTAATATCTGAAAGCATCTCTGTCTGCTGTTTTCCCAACTAATCCTGGGCACAATTAACAAGGTATTTTCCAGAGGCCTTGGGAGCTATATCTTTCTCAATCATCATTTGGGGCCATTACAGGGAGAAGTAGAAGTCTTATTGCTGTGGGATAATGTAGATATCCTAAATCCTCGCTAGGTAGAAACAAGACCAGACTGAATGTCTGTTCTGAATTATCTTTCTCTACTTAAATGGAGTCCAGGAGGAACCCTTACTTGCAAAATGTATATTATTCAGCCCGATGCTGAGTTCATTTCCTAAAAGAGATTGGGTCCAAATAACACTTTAATTGAATTCAGTTTCTTGACCTAACACTGACTTGGTTCTCCCTTCTGTGCCTTCCAACATTACACAAAGGAGGAGGAGGAGGAATAGACAAAGCGATTCACATGGATTTATAGGCCAAGCCACTCACTTCCACATTCCATAAAGCCCAAATGACTGCATAGGAAACAGCTGCAGCATTTATTGGGGCCTGGTAAGGCCTCATTACCATCCCACCTCCTCACAGGGGGTATTGCCTCCAAATGGAGTGCAGTGGAGGGAGTAATTGACTCTGCTGCCCTGGCACCTGGTGTTTCTGCCAAATGCCTAAGGTCAGTGCTGAAAACAAAAACAAAAACCGGATGGAAGGAGGCCTCAGGGCCTCCAGTGAGAGTGGGGAGCAGAGCTGAGAGATGGTCAGAAGGGATTTCATTTGTTTGTATTTTTCTTCTCTCACATAAGGAATGTTTATTGATCACCTACTATATGTCAGGCATAGTTGTATGCACTGGGGATACAAGAACAGACACAGCTCCTGCTTAGAGCAGGTACTCTAGGTGGCTCTGCCTAAACAATGACCCCTTGCCACATATGACTATTTAGATTTTTAAAATTATTATTATACTTTAAGTTCTGGGATACATGTGCAGAACGTGCAAGTTTGTTATGTAGGTATACATGTGCCATGGTGGTTTGCTGCACCCATCAACCTGTCATCTACATTAGGTATTTCTCCTAATGCTATCCCTCTCCTTGCCCCCGCCCCCTGACAGGCCCTGGTATGTGATGCTGCCCTCCCTGTGTCCACCATGTGTTCTCTTTGTTCAACTCCCACTTATGAGTGAGAACACGTGGTGTTTGTTTTTCTGTTCCTGTGTTAGTTTGCTCAGAACGATGGTTTCCAGCTTCATCCATGTCCCTGCAAAGGACATGAACTCATTCTTTTTTATGGCTGCATAGCATTCTATGGTGTATATGTGCTACATTTTCTTTATCCAGTCTATCATTGATGGGCATTTGGGTTGGTTCCAAGTCTTTGCTACTGTGAATAGTGCTGCAATAAACATATGTATGTATGTGTCTTTATTGTAGAATGATTTATAATCCTTTAGGTATATACCCAGTAATGGAATTGCTGGGTTAAATGGTATTTCTGGATCTAGATCCTTGAGGAATCACCACACTGTCTTCCACAATGGTTGAACTAATTTGGATTCCCACCAACAGTGTAAAAGTGTTCTATTTCTCCACATCCTCTCCAGCATCTGTTGTTTCCTGAATTTTTAATGATCACCATTCTAACTGGTGTGAAATGGTATCTCATTGTGGTTTTGATTTGCATTTCTCTAATGACCAGTGATGATGGGTTTTTTTTCATATGTTTGTTGGCTGCATACATGTCTTCTTTTGAGAAGTGTCTGTTCATATCCTTTGCCCACTTTTTGATGGGGTTGTTCATTTTTTTCTTGTAAATTTGCTTAAGTTCCTTGTAGATTCTGGATATTAGCCCTTTGTCAGATGGGTAGATTGCAAAAATTTTCTCCCATTCTGTAGGTTGCCTGTTCACGCTGATGGTAGTTTCTTTTGCTGTGCAGAAGCGATTAGATTCCATTCATCAATTTTGGCTTTTGTTGCAAATACTTTTGGTGTTTTAGTCATGAAGTCTTTGCCTATGCCTATGTCCTGAATGGTATTGCCTAGGTTTTCTTGTAGGGTTTTAATGGTTTTATGTCTTACATTTAAGTCTGTGATCCATCTTGAGTTAATTTTTGTATAAGGTGTAAGGAAGGGGTCCAGTTTCAGTTTTCTGCATATGGCTAGCCAGTTTTCCCAACACCATTTATTACATAGGGAATCCTTTCCCCATTGCTTGTTTTTGTCAGGTTTATCAAAGATCAGATGGTTGTAGATGTGTGGTGTTATTTCTGAGGTCTCTGTTCTGTTTCATTGGTCTATATATCTGTTTTGATACCATTACCATACTGTTTTGGTTACTGTAGCTTTGTAGTATAGTTTGAAGTCAGGTAACGTGATGCCTCCAGCTTTGTTCTTTTTACTTAGGATTGTCTTGGCTATACCAGCTCTTTTTTGGTTTCATATGAAATTTAAAGTATTTTTTTTTCTAATTCTGTGAAGAAAGTCAATGGTAGCTTGATGGGAATAGCACTGAATCTATAAATTACTTTGGGGAGTATGGCCATTTTCATTATATTGGTTCTTCCTATCCATGAGCATGGAATGTTTTCCCATTTGTTTGTGTCCTCCCTTATTTCCTTGAGCAGTGGTTTGTAGTATTCCTTGAAGAGGTCCTTCACATCCCTTGTAAGTTGTATTTCTAGGTATTTTATTCCCTTTGTAGCAATTGTGAATGGGTGTTCACTCATGATTTGGTTTTCTGTTTGTCTTTTATTGGTGTATAGGAATGCTTGCGGTTTTTTCACATGGATTTTGTATCCTGAGACTTTGCTGAAGTTGCTCATCAGTTTAAGGAGTTTTTGGGATTGAGATGATGGGATTTTCTAAATATACAATCATGTAATCTGCAAACAGAGACAATCTGACTTCCTCTCTTCCTATTTGAATACCTTTTATTTCTTTCTTCTGCCTGATCACCCTGGCCAGAATTTCCAATACTGTGTTGAATAGGAGTGGTGAGAGAGGGCATCCTTGTCTTGTGCAGGTTTTCAAAGGGAATGCTTCCGACTTTTGCCCATTCAGTATGATATTGGCTGTGGGTTTGTCATAAATAGCTCTTATTATTTTGATATACAGTCCATTAATATGTAGTTTATTGAGTGTTTTTAGCATGAAGGGATGTTGAATTTTATCGAAGGCCTTTTCTGCATCTATTGAGATAATCATGTGGTTTTTGTCATTGGTTCTGTTTATGTGATGGATTACATTGATTGATTTGCATATGTTGAACCACTCTTGCATCCCAGGGATGAAGCCGTCTTGATTGTGGTGGATAAGCTTTTGAATGTGCTGTTGGATTCGGTTTGCCAGTATTTTATTGAGGATTTTTGCATCTATGCTCATCAGGGATATTGGCCTGAAATTTTCTTTTTTTGCTGTGTCTCTGTCAGGTTTTGGTATCAGGATGATGCTGGCTTCATAAAATGAGTTAGGGAGGAGTCCCTCTTTTTCTATTGTTTGGAATAGTTTCAGAAGAAATGGTACCTGTTCCTCTTTGTACCTCTGGTAGAATTCAGCTGTGAATCTGTCTAGTCCTGGGCTTTTTGTGGTTGGTAGGCTATTAATTACACCTCAATTTCAGAACTTGTTATTGGCCTATTCAGAAATTCGACTTTTTCCTGGTTGAGTCTTGGGAGGTTGTGTGTGTTCAGGAATGTATTCATTACTTCTAGATTTTCTAGTTTATTTGCATAGAGGTGTTTATAGTATTCTCTGATGGTAGTTCATATTTCTCTGGGATCTGTGGTGATATCCTCTTTATCATTTTTTTTCTTGTGTCTATTTGATTCTTCTCTCTTTTCTTCTTTATTAGCCAGGCGAGCAGTCTATCTATTTTGTTAATTTTTAAAAAAAAAAACCCAGCTCCTGGATTCATTGATTTTTTTGAAGGGTTTTTTGTGTCTCTATCTCCTTCAGTTCTGCTCTGATCTTATTTATTTCTTGTCTTCTGTTAGCTTTTGAATTTATTTGTTCTTGCTTCTCTAGTTCTTTTAACTGTGATATTAGGGTATCAATTTTAGATCTTTCCTGCTTTCTTCTGTGGGCATTTAGTGCTATAAATTTCCCTCTAAGCACTGCTTTAGCTGTGTCCCAGAGATTCTGGTATGTTGTATCTTTGTTCTCATTGGTTTCAAAGAACTTATTTATTTTTGCCTTAATTTCATTATTTACCCAATAGTCATTCAGGAGCAGGTTGCTCAGTTTCCATGTAGTTGTGTGGTTTTGAGTGAACTTCTTAATCCTGAGTTCTAATTTGATTGCACTGTGGTCTGAGAGATTGTTATGATTTCCGTCTTTGGCGTTTGCTGAGGAATGTTCTACTTCCAATTATGTGGTCAATTTTAGAATAAGTGCTATGTGGTACAGAGAAGAATGTATATTCTGTTGATTTGGGGTGGAGAGTTCTGTAGATGTCTATTAGGTCTGCTTGGTCCAGAGGTGAGTTCAAGTCCTGAATATCCTTGTAAATTTTCTGTCTCATTGATCTGTCTAATATTGACAGTGGGGTGTTGAAGTCTCCCACTATTATTGTGTGGGAGTCTAAGTCTCTTTGTAGGTCTCTAAGAACTTGCTTTATGAATCTGGATTCTCCTGTATTGGGTGCATATATATTTAGGATAGTTAGCTCTTCTTGTTGCATTGATCCCTTTACCATTATGTAATGCCCTTCTTTTTCTTTTTTGATCTCTGTTGGTTTAAAGTCTATTTTATCAGAGACTAGGATTGCAACCACTGTTTTTTTTGTTGTTGTTGTTGTTTTTTTTTTGCTTTCCATTTGCTTGGTAAATCTTCCTCCATCCCTTTATTTTGAGCCTATGTGTGTCTTTGCACGTGAGATGGGTTTCCTGAATACAGCACACCGATGAGTTTTGACTCTTTATCCAATTTGCCAGTCTGTGTCTTTTAATTGAGGCATTTAGTCCATTTACATTTAAAGTTAATATTGCTATGTGTTAACTTGATCCTGTCATTATGATGCTAGCTGGTTATTTTGCATATTAGTTGATGCAGTTTCTTCATAGTGTTGATGGTCTTTACATTTTGGTATGTTTTTGCAGTGGCTGGTACCAGTTTTTCCTTTCCATATTTAGTGTTTTCTTCAGGAACTCTTGTAAGGCAGGCCTGGTGGTGACAAAATCTCTCAGCATTTGCTTGTCTGTAAAGGATTTTATTTCTCCTTCGCTTATGAAGTTTGGCTGGATGTGAAATTCTGGGTTGAAAATTTTTTTCTTTAAAAATGTTGAATATGCGCCCCCACTCTCTTCTGGCTTGTAGGATTTCTGCAGAGAGATCCACTGTTAGTCTGATGGGCTTCCCTTTGTGGGTAACCCGACCTTTCTCTCTGGCTGCCCTTAACATTTTTTCCTTCATTTCAACCTTGGTGAATCTGACGATTATGTGACTTGGGGTTGCTCTTCTTGAGGAGTATCTTTGTGGTGGTCTCTGTATTTCCTGAATTTGAATGTTGGCCTGTCTTGCTAGGTTGGAGAAGTTCTCCTGGATAACATCCTGAAGTGTGTTTTCCAGCTTGGTTCCATTCTCCCTGTCACTTTCAGGTACACCAATCAAATGTAGGTTTGGTCTTTTCACATAGTCTCATATTTCTTGGGGGCTTTATTCATTCCTTTTCATTCTTTTTTCTCTAATCTTATCTTCATGCTTATTTCATTAAGTTCATCTTCAATGTCTGATATCCTTTCTTCCACTTGATTCATTTGGCTATTAATATTTGTGTATGCTTCACGAAGTTCTTGTGCTGTGTTTTTCAGCTCCATCAGGTTATTTATGTTCTTTTCTAAACTGGTTATTCTAGTTAGCAGTTCCTGTAACCTTTTATCAAGGTTCGTAGTTTCCTTGCATTTAGTTAGAACATGCGCCTTTAGTTCAGAGGAGTTTGTTATTACCCACCTTCTGAAATCTACTTCTGTCAGCTTGTCAAACTCATTTCCCATCCAGCTTTGTTCCCTTGCTTGTGAGGAGTTTTAATCCTTTGGAGGAGAAGAGACATTCTGGGTTTTGGAATTTTCAACCTTTTTGCTCTGGTTTTTCCTCATCTTCAAGGCTTTATCTACCTTTGGTCTTTGATGTTGGTGACCTTTGGGTGGAGTTTTTGCATGAGTGTCCTTTTTGTTGATGATGCTACTGCTTTCTGTTTGTTAGTTTTCCTTCTAACAGGCCCCTTTTCTGCAGGTCTGCTGGAGGTCCATTCCAGACCCTGTTTGCCTGGGTATCACCAGTGGAGGTGCAGAACAGCAAAGATTGCTGCCTGCTCCTTCCTCTGGAAGCTTTGTCCCAGAGGGGCACCTGCCAGATGCCAGCTGGAGCTCTCCTGTATAAGGTGTCTGTTAACCCCTGTGGGGAGGTGTCTCCCCATCAGGAGGCACAGGGGTCAGGGATCCACTTGAAGAGGCAGTCTGTCCCTTAGCAGAGCTCAAGCACTATGCTGGGAGAACCTCTGCTCTCTTCAGAGAGATTTCTCTGTGATTTCTTCACTTCAGAGCTGTGAATCTTCACTTCAGAGCTGGCAGGCAAGAACATTTAAGTCTGTTGAAGCTGCGCCCACAGTTGCCCCTTCCCCCAGGTGCTGTGTCCCAGGGAGATGGGAATTGTATCTATATGCCCCTGACTGGGGCTGCTGCCTTTCTTTCAGAGATGCCTTGCCCAGAGAGGAGGAATCTAGAGAGGCAGTCTGGCTACAGCGGCGTTGCCATGCTGCAGTGGGTTCTGCACCTAGTTTGAACTTCCCAGTGGCTTTGTTTACACTATGAGGGGAAAACCACCTACTCAAGCCTCCGTAATGGTGGATGCCACTCCCCACACCAAGCCAACCTAAAAATTCAGTTTTGCAGTCACACTTGCCACATTTTAAGTGCTCAATGGCCACCTGGGGCTAGTGACAATCGCATGACAGGTTGACTTTAGACTGCTGTGCTGGCAGTGAGAATTTCAAGACAGTGAATCTTAGCTTGCTGGACTCCATGGGGGTGAAGTCCACTTAGCATGACCACTTGGCTCCCTGCCTTCAGCCCCCTTTCCATCGGAGTGAATGATTCTGTCTCTCTGGCATTCCAGGCACCACTGGGGCATGAAAAAAATCTGCTGCTGCTAGCTCAGTGTCTGCCCAAATGGCCACCCCGTTTTACGCTTGAATCCCAGGGCCCTGGTGTAGGCATCCAAAAGAATCTCCTGGACTGTGGGTTGCGAAGACCATGGGAAAAGCATAGTATCTGGGCTGGATAGCACTGTCCCTCATGGCACAGTTCCTCATGACTTCCCTTGGCTAGGGGAGGGGGTTCCCTGACCCCTTGTGCTTCCCAGATAAGGCAACGCCCTACTCTGCCTCTGCTTGCCCTTTATGGGCTGCACCCACTGTCTAACCAGTCCCAATGAGATGAACTGGGTACCTCAGTTGGAAATGCAGAAGTCACCCACCTTCTCAGTCTTGCTGGGAGCTGCAGATCAGAGCTGTTCCTGTTTGGCCATCTTGCCAGCCCTACCTCCGACCTCCAGCTATTTAGATTTAAACTCATTAAATGAAACCAACCTAAAAATTCAGTTCTGCAGTCACACTTGCCACGTTTTAAGTGCTCAATGGCCACCTGGGGCTAGTGACAATCGTATTGGACAGTGCAGGTACAGAAAATTTTCACCAATGCAGAATATTCTCTTAGACACATTGGTCTAGTGGAGGTGGGGTGTGGAGAGTCTGGAAATAGTCATTAAGTGAACAAACAAATATGTAGCTGGGCGTGGTGGCTCATGCCCGTAATCCCAGCATTTTGGAGGCCGAGGCAGGAAGATCACGTGAGCCCAGGCATTTGAGGCCAGCCTGAGCAATACAGTGAGACCACCGCCATCTCTACAAAAAAATAAAAAAATTAGCTGGGCACCTGGTGTTTCAGGTCACACCTGGTGTTTCAGTACGATCTGTAGTCCCAGCTACTTGGGAGGCTGAAGTGGGAGGATTGCTTGAGCCCAGGAGGTCCAGGCTGCAGAAGGCCGTGATCGTGTCACTTCACTCCAGCCTGGGTGACAGGGCATGACCTTCTCTCTAAAAAAAAAAGAAAAAATTACCCACTGCCCCCACCAAAAGTAAGTAAATAAGATAACTTCAAATGTGGTAGCCCTATTAAAATAATGAAACAGTGAAATGTGCTGGAGTTGTTTTTTGGATAGGGTGGTCTGGGTGGGCCTGTCTGAGAAGGCAACGCAGGAGCCAAGACCCGGGGAGGATCTGAATGAATAGAAAGTACTGGGAGCACTGCGGAAATATAAGTAGGTGAAGCATGGCCTGGAGTAGGGAGCAAGAGGGAGAGAAGCATGAGATGGGCTCAGGAGCGAGGCGGATGCCCAATCCCATGGCCTCATGGGGAGAAGCATGCATTCAACTCTAAGTGCAGGGAAGACATCGTGGACTGCCCACAGGAAAGTGTTATGATCTGATTCACATGTGAAAAGCTCACTCTGGTTCCAGGGTTGATTGCAAATAGGAGGGAAGCACGAGCAGAGACAGAGGGACCAGTAGGGAGCTCCTAAAGCTGTTCAGGTGGGAGAAGACGGGGCCTTGGGATCACGGAGAAAAGGCAATAGCTAACCCTAGAGGGAGGCAGTATTCATGTTGTAGCTCAGTTCTGCATCTGAAAATACAGGGGACAATGATAGCACCCAGTATGTGGTGCCACCGATATGAGTATACAGAGAGCTAGTGTCTATAAAGTGCCCAGTCTTTTCAGTACGATGGTATGTGGCATCATCTTGTCTAACCCACCTTTGTCTCTCAAAATATTTTCTAGCTCCTTTTCTTGCCTGTTCTAGTCTGGTTTCCACTCTACCACTAGAGTTGCCTTCCTCAAAGGCCAATCTGATGTCAGTTCCCTTCAGCGCTCCTGGGGGAACCCAGATGAAACTCTGAGCTTGTTAGTACAGCCTAGGAGGCTCCTCACGCTTCAGCCCATGTTACTGTCCAGCATCACCTCTACCACTCTCCGCCTGGCACTCTGCTTCAGCTACACCAATTGTCCCGTTGGCTCATGCAGTTCCCTTAGCTGGGAATACTTTCCCTCCCCTACTTGGGTGGGCTCTCTCCAACTCTGTGTTTCTAAGCTCAGCTTAGAAATTTTCGCCTCCAAGAAACTGCTTCTGTGTTTCCAAGTCTAGGTCAAATGCCCTTACATGAGATCCCATGGGACCCTATACTTTTCCATCATGTTGAATTACAATTGCCTGTTTACTAGTCTCTTCCATTAAACTGAGGTCTTCGCAACAGTAGGGACTATTTCTGTCCAGTTCATGATTGTGTGTATCTCAATGCCTAGACTATACCAAGTGCTTAAGATATATTTTGTCCAGGCCAGGCACGGTGGCTCATGCCTATAATCCCAACACTTTGGGAGGCCAAGGCGGGTGGATCACAAGGTCAGGAGTTCGAGACCAGCTTGACCAAGATGGTGAAACCCCGTCTCTACTAAAAATACAAAAATTATCCAGGTGTGGTGGTGGGTGCCTGTAATCCCAGCTACTCGGGAGGCTGAGGCAGGAGAATTCCTTGAACCTGGGAGGTGGAGGTTGCAGTGAGCCGAGATCGTGCCACTGTACTCCAGCCTGGATGACAGAGTGAGATTCTGTCTTAAAAAAAAAAAAAAAAAAAGATATATTTTGTTAATGAGCGAGTAAATGAATTCGTAAAAATCATCTATTCATAGCATTTGGCAGACCACTTTCTTTTCCTATACCCTTCTTTTTCACATTGTTATTATTATTTTCAAACAACCATTCTTTAGGCTTCCTAACCTGAGTGCGTTAGCTCAGTGTGCCATAATAAAATACCACACACTTGGGGCTTAAAAATCAGAAATGTATTTTCTAACAGTTCTGGAGGGTGGAAATCTGAGATTAGGGTGCCAGCATGGTCAGGTTCTGGTGCAGTCTCTTTTCCTGGCTTTCAGATGACCATCTTCTCAGTGTATCCTCATAGGGCAGAGAGAAAGAGAGAGAGCTTGCTTTGGTGTCTTCCTTCAAAGGGCACTAATCCCATCATAAGGGCCCCACCCTCATGACCTCATTTAACCCTAATTACCTCCCAGAAACCCATTTCCAAATAGCATCACATCGAGAGTAAGAACTTCAACCCATGAATTTTAGGGGGACATAAGCATTCAATCCATTGCATATCTCATGCCTTAGAATTAAAAAAAATAAGGCGTAAATTCTTTTGTGTTGGACTTTCATAGGGGCAATATATAACACCTTTCTTTCCCATTTACGTTCTGAACTAACTGAGAAATAGATAAAGGAAGTAGACATATGGAGATTTGTATTTAACAGATGCTTATGTGGCACTTACTGGGTGCCAGCTAACAACTTGCCCAGGGTCACACAGCTCATTGGTGGTGGAGCCAGGCTTTAAACTCAGCTCTAGAATCTATTCTTGTTATTCTGTTTCTTAAAGTGTAAACTTTAAGCTAGATTGCAGGACATGGTTTAGGTATGTGTCCACCAGGCCAGCTAAGTCTCCATCACCAACTTAGACTCTCTCAGGCAGTTGCAGAACCAGAGGTCTCCTCCACAGGGGCAGAATGCAGGCAGAGCTGAAAAGAAGATTAATGTGTGAACTTAGTCTCTCCCAAATTTACCAATCAGCTAAGTCACTTTTTCTCCCCTGGGGAGGAGTGGATGAGGGATGGGGAGTGAATGGCTGGAAAGGTGCATCAGACTAAGGTTTCATCAGAGGAACAAATGTTCCCTTAAAGCTGGTGGAAGCCATGCTGCAAATATCAGCTCTAGAATCTGTTCTTGTTACTCTGCTTCTCAAAGTGTAAGCTTTAAGCTAGATTTTAAGACGTGGTTTAGGTGCATGTCCACAGGGCCAGCTAACTTTCCATCAGGGACCTAGACTCTCCCAGGCAGTTGCAGAGCCAGAGGTCTCCTCCACAGTGGGAGACATTTAAAGCCTTCCCTGTCATCATTGGAAATGAGCAAACTTTGCTAGCAATGTAGTCAAGGGCTTGGGTGTTTGAAGTCTTTCCTTCTGTTCTTGCAGAATTAGAATCTGGGGCTCAGCTGTGAATTGCTGTCACTGAAGCTGTTCAGTCCTTGGATGCACACGGGGACAGGTGGGCTGAGTAATGGGAATGTTCTTGGAAAGCCAGAGGACCTCTGCAGCATTGCCCAGCAGCTCAGTGACAGGTCCTGATGGCCAAGAGACTGATTTCCCATCCTTTCCTAAGGAAGTGGGGACTGATGAGCAGAGCATGTGTGAGGCCTATGAGGTTCCTGTGTGCTCTCGGTAGAGCCTGGTACCTGGGTGGATGAAAGAACAAACACCAGATGCAGGGTCAGGTGTCTTGATTTCTTGCCCAGCTCTCCCATTTGTTGTGAGCCATGGGATGCTGGAAAAGTCATTCAGCCTCCCTGTGCCTTCATTTCCTCATCTGTAAAATGGGAAAAATATAACCTATCTCAAAGGACTGTATGAGGATCATGATACTAAATGAGAAGATGCTTTATAAGCATCAAAGCTGGATAATTTCAAGTTGTTATTACTCCATCTTCCTTCTTTTCCACATTGTTTTTGTAGCAGACATGTGTTGACTTTGCCCAGCCTCCTCCTCCTGGAATAGCACCCTGATCCTCCTTTGGGAGCTCCTGGGGCTCACCTCTTAGGGCCGGATTGTTTGGGACTGACCCCATCCCAAAATGCCAGGGCAAGCCCACGCTCCAGGCCTGGCCAAGCAGAACACGCCTGGCTCCAGCGATTGGTTCAGGGATAGCTGGGGCCCCAGCAGGGGCCAGTTGACCATTCCAAAACTTTTGCTGGAACTTCTGGGAGAGGCTTTGCCTTCCTTGCCGGGATTGCCAACCTGTGAGAATGTAAGCTTGGGGGTTTTGGGGGCCATCTTTGCCATCTTACAGGGAGAGCCTGCCACCATACAGAGGCAGAATGGAGAGTGGGAGGAAGACACAGTGTCCTGTGGGCATTGTTAGAGCCCGTGTTTCCAGTCATGCCTGACTTATGTTCATTGTGAGTGAGGTGGGCTAACATTTCATGTGTATTCCCCTTTCTGTGAGCTGCTGTTTATATCTTTAACTGATTTTTCTACTGGGTTGTTGGCATTATTCTCATAGATTTGTAGAAACTTTCTTTTCTGTTAGTAGTTATTTTTTGTTGAGGTCAAATTCACATAACATAAAGTTTACCATTTTAAAGTGTACAATTCAGTGGCATTTAGTCCATTCACGATGTTGTACAACTGTCACCTCTGTCTAGTTCCAAAACCTACCTACCTTTCTTTCTTTCCTTCCTTCCTTCCTTTCTTTCTTTCCCTTTCTTTCTTTGTCTCTCTCTCTCTTCCTTCCTTTCTTTCTTTCTCTTTCTCTCTTTCTTTTTTCCTTCCTCCCTCCTTCTTTCTTTCTTCTTTCTTTCTTTCCTTCCTTCCTTCTTTCTCTTCCTTTCTTTTCTCTTCCTTCCTTCTTTCTTTCTCTTTTTCTTTCTTTCTCTCTTTCCTTCTTTCCTTCTCTCTCTCTCTTTTCTTTCTTTCTTTCTCTCTCTCTTTCTTTTCCTTTCTTTCTTTTCTTTCTCTCTCCTTCCTCCCTCCCTCCCTTCCTTCCTTCCTTCCTTCCTTCCTTCCTTCCTTCCTTCCTTCCTTCCTTCCTTCCTTCCTTCCTTTTCCTCTCTCTTTCTTTCTTTCTTTTTTCAGAGGCTTGCTCTGTTGCCCAGGCTGGAGTGCAGTGGTGCAACTACTGTCACAGCTCACTGCACCCGCCACCTCTTGGGCTCAAGTCATTCTCCCACCTCAGCCTCCCAACTAGCTGGGACCGCAAGCATGGACCACCATGCTTGGCTAATTTTTTTTTTTTTTTTTTTGTAGCGAAGAGGTCTCTCTGTGATTCCTAGATTGGTCTCAAACTCCTGAGCTCAAGTGATCCTCCTGCCTTTGCTCCACAAAGTACTGGGATTACAGGTGTGAGCCACTCTCCCAGTCCCAAAACATTTTAATGATCACCAAATAAACTTGGTACTTCGTATTAGGCAGCTACTGCCTGTCGTCTCTCTTTCTAGCCCCTGGCAACCACTCTTCTGTGACCATAGAGATGGAATTTTCTATGGATATATCTGTTCTGGGTATTTCATATAAATAGACTCATACAATCTGTGTATTTCTTTAACTTAGCATAATATTTTTAAGGTTCCTCCATACTGTAGCATGTATCGGTACTTCACTTCTCTTTATGGCTGAGTAATATTCCAGCATATGGATATACCATGTTTTGTTTATCCATTCATCCACTGATCACTGATGGACATTTGGGTTGTGTCTATCTTTTGGTTGTTGTGAATTGGGCTCCTGTGAATATTCACGTATGAGTATTTGTTTGAATTGATATTAGAAAAATTATTCCTTGGCCTATGATAGGTCTTGCAACTATTGTTTCTCAGCTTGCCATTGGTCTTTGACTTTGCTTTTGTCAAGCAGAATTTTGTAAGTATTGTTCTGTAGTTGAATTTGTCAGCTTTTCCAGCGAATGGGTTTTGTGACACAGTTGGAAAGGTCATCCTTACACTTGAGGTTATAAAACAACTGTACCATCAAAACCTCTGCTTATCCATGTATTTCCTTAGCAATGAAACAGGGATTGAAAACAGCCCTACTTGCCATTCTGTCCCCTCCCAGGGTTATTTTGAGGACCACAAACAACAAATGATATGAAAGAGCCTCACAAAATATAAAGCAATATACACACACTAGGCATGTTGTCGTCATCACTATTAATTCTATTAAAATCTGGCATCAACTAGCTGAGTTCTGCTTGTTGCTTTCATTTTGCAGAGCGGGGCTTGAGGGGCAGAATTCTTCACTGAGCTGCCCGAGGAGGCATTCGCTGGTAGCAATGTGGAGAATGTCACAAAATTAGTCATCTCGGCAAGGGGGAGGTGTTCATATTTGACCAGAAAGATAAAAGTACCTTAAACCAAAAACTATTCTGGCCACTTTTTCTTCAAATGAAGCCTTTTTTTTTTCTACCAGGAAAAGAAACCAGTTCAGTGAGTTTTGCATTGTTCAGCTGTTATTGTAATTTATGCCTCACCAGTGGTCACTTGTGACATGTTTTCCTTATATTTTTAACCCCAAATTCTTTTTTTAAATGGAAAACTTTATGTTGAACTCTGTATTGAAACAATGTAATTATAGGGAATGAAAAAAACAGGTTATTCCTTGATAGCAATTATTCCTATGCTGATTCCTCCGGGATAGAATCGTGCACTGTTTAAGTCCTTGGGCTCTGCTATGAGTCAGACCTGGGCTTCAGTGCAATTAAGTTACTGGCTAGCTTTATGATCTTGGGCAACTTGCTTCACTGCTCTGGGCCTCTGTCTACCCAACTTGAAAACAAGGATGATTTACAACACTGGACTCATGGGGCTGTAGCAAAAAAATCAGTGATAAAATCTACATAGAGTGCTTGGCCCTGTGCTTGTGTGGAGAGAGAACTTGATACATCCTAGCTATCAGTATCATTCGGGAATATCTAAAAGAATTCAGGAGGTGACCCCCAAGGACATGGAATAAACACTTCCAGGGGCTTCTCTGTCCTTAGTGGGTGGCATAGATCAAATCACATGGTAGAGGCCCTCCCCTCACACCTACCACATTTATTTGGGGACAAATTTGGTTTCTGTTACTACTACGTGAAGAGTAAACATTGGGAATAGCAGTTGGTTCTCAGACAGCAAGAGAAAAGCGGCTTCGCAGAGGAGTAGTCACAGGAGGGCAGGAGGGCTGGGGTGAGCTGTGGGGAGGACTGGAAGGATGAGCACCTGGTGCTCGGGGCCTGCCCAGGTCACACCCACGTCTTCTTGGGGATAGAAGATTCCAGATGATGTGGGTTCATTGTGTGTGGTGATGGATTTTCAGGGGACACCGACCTTTTCCTCTTTTTTTTCCTCTCTTCCTTTTTCCAATCTGGGTATCTGTGGAGCCCAAGCTATAGTTCTAGGTTCAGCTTGGCTGGGCCCTGATTTAGTCCATTTTGCATTGCAGTAAAGGAATACCTGGGGCTGGGTAATTAAAGAAAAAAGTTTTATTTGGTTGGGTGTGGTGGCTCACTCTGCAATCCCAGCACTTCGGGAGGCTGAGGTGGGAGAATTGCTTGAGACTAGCCTGCCCAACATGGTGAGACCCCATCTTGAGAAGAAAAAAAAAGAGTTTTATTAGGCTCATGGTTCTGCAGGCTATACCAACATAACACCAGCATCTGCTTGGCTTCTGGTGAGGCCTCAGGAAGCTTCCAATCATGGTGGAAGGTGCAGGCATACCACATGGTGAGAGAGGGAGCAAGGAAGAGGAACGAGGTCTCAGACTCTTCAACAACCAGATCTCTTGTGAACCCATTACCGTGGGGTGGACACCAAGCCATTCCTGAGGGATCCACCCGCATGATCCAAACACTAGCCCACCAGATCCCACCTCCAACATTGAGGACCACATTTCAACAGCCCTAAAAAAGAAATTGTGTCCGTGAGACTTCTGCTCTATGCCAGGCACTTTAAATCCATGATCATGTTGGATCGTGTGCCATGGGTGGATCACTATCCTACGACAGATGAGGAAACCAAGACTCAGAGAAGGTGTATTCCTCCATGAGCCCTCCACACAGCTGGTGCATAGTAAAGCCACACGGTAAACCACCATCTGACTTCCTCCAAACCCCAGCCTCTGTCAGGTGTCACCTCAGAGCGCTGCACCATCTTGGGCCTCGGTTTTATGCGGCTTTTTGTGACATTTCTGTGACATTTCCGTGGCTCAGAACCCTACACATGGGTCTCCTAGAACTATTTGTGGATTTTAAATTTTAATAATGGTGAAAATAGCTGACATTTACTGAGTTCCTGCCACCAGTGGGCACACAAGTAGGTTGAGCCACTTGCTCAAGTTCTCATGAGCTCAAGGCTTGTGGCAAAGCCAGGAGAGAATCCAGTCTGTTGCACTCCAAGGCGTATGGTTTTAACTCTCATTTTTCTTGAAGAATCTAGGCTTGCAGCAGGGATGTTAATCTCTGTGCCTATCTTTCTCAGGTGACGTGGGTTTTTTGCAGGTTTGAACTAGTTAGAAGAGGATAGCAAAGGGCCTGAACATGTCCAGAGGAAGTGTGAAGCAGTGGGGTGATGGCAAGGGCTGCGGGCCAGTGGCATCTATTTCTGAACTTGGTGACCTCCTGCCTCCGGGCACGAGGCTATAATAAGCCCCGTGATTCACCAGTTGGACTTCTCCCTGTGGTTGCTCCAAGCAGGTCTTGTGCTTTGCCACCTGTGGGCCCCAGCTCACGCTGCGTGCTCCAGGAGAACATCCTGCCCCGCCTCACTCCCCTTGCCATGCCTGCCTAGGGACACCCAATGAAGCTGCCTAGGGACACCCAATGAAGTCCTCCAGGAAGCCTCGATGGACTAACATGGATAACCTATTCATTTCTGAGCCCAAACCAAATCACTGATTATATACTCAGATAAAAGCAAATGGAAGACTATACCTATTTTGAGAAATTTGGGAACATTTATCTCAGGGGACACTCAGGGGCCAATACATGTTAGTGACAATCTTAGCATATGAAATTCCAGTGGTCAGCGACTCTTAAGTGCTTGATTCAATTTTTACAGAATGAATCTTATTCTACCTTAAGTCCACATGAAATGGGTTTGGTCCCCCTTGTAGGATGCAGGAGACTTTGAGCCTGAGTTGGAAGGCTGGTGACCTTGGGTAAGTCACTTCCCATATCCAAGCCTCTGCTCCTTTGTCTGTGAAAGGGTGGTGCTTATACCTTTGTTGTTGGGTTGTTGGGGGATATAAAAGGGTAATAACAATTGCTACTGTTTACTGAGTGCTTACTATGTACCAGACAGTGTGCTAAGCTTAGCTTTGCATTCTTCTTTGATCTTTTCAAGAGCTCCTCTCATTCCTGATGTCCCTTAACCTGCAATATTTTTTTCCCATAGTTCTTTACATTTTGTATGATATTATATAATATACTTATTATGCTTATTTTTGGTCTTCCTCTCCCAGGGCCTCTTGCCTCGTACAACTCCAGGGGGCACCATTCACAATGCATTCTACTCCAGCGGTGCTTTTTACTAAGAATATTAGCATGAATGGTGGAAACTCCTGGAGTTGTGTGATATGGAGCCCCGGGAGCTTCAGAAGGTCAGGGATTTTTGTGTGTGCCAGTTCTGATCATTGCTGTACCCAGAACGGTGCTAGACCTATAGTAAGCATTCAGCAAATATCTGTTGAAAGAATGAATAACAAAGCCTCCAAAGAGATCTGATTTTACTGTCCAGGAAACTGAGGCTCAGTCTGACTTAGGAATTTGCCCAGAGCCCCACAAGCCAGTGGCCCAGCTGTTCTGCCTCCAGTGTGCCTGCTCTGCATGGCTTTGCTAAGCTGCATGCCTTTAACTCCTGGCGTTGCCTCTGCCACCAAGTAACTGCTCAACAAATATTGATGCTTTTTCCTACATGGGTCAGGCCCTCTGCTAGACTCTCCCAGCAGAGTGACAAACCATCATATAGCTGTGGATTCCAGAAATTGAATTAAATTGCACAATGCAAAAAAAGGGAGGATCTTAAGTTTTTGGAAGAAAAATCCCTAACCCAAGTGCTAACGTTTGGAGTTTGCAGAAGCCTCTCAAGACTTACCAACCCGATTATTTTTCCTGCTGCCTTCCCTTTTGTGAGCGTTTCTTCCCCTTTTTGCTTGCAGTGAGTTCTGCTCTCCTGTAGGCTACAATGTGTCAGTTGTTATAAAATCCGGGAGGCGGAGTCTAGTGACGTGAGCAGTGGGGGAGAGCTCAGCCAGCCCTGCAGGGTGAGCAGTCCAGCCTTGGGTTCATCGGAGCTTAAGCCTTGCAGCAGGAAAACTTCCATCTCGCTCTCCTGGCTTTGATCCTCACTGGACATCAGACCAGAGGCACCAAAGGGAGGGAGGATGCGAGATGACCGGCCCTTTGGCAACCTGACCATCGACTCAGCAGAGCCTTCAAAAGCGAGCCCGGGGCTGGCTGCAGGACCGAGGAGGCGCCGCGCCTCTCGTGGATGTGTGTGTGTGAGTGATCCAGCGAGTGTGTGTGCGTGTGAGGGTGTGTGTGTATGCCTGTGTGCACAGCACAACTGTGTGCGTGTCCCGGTGAGTGTGCCTGTGCACACGTGAGTGTGTGTATGTGTGCATGTGTGTATGAGTGCTCTTGGTTGTTATTATTATTATTATTTTTGGAAGAAAAATCTTTGAAAATCTGGGGCAGGTTACTGTGCTCCTAGGGTGATTCTTCTTTTGCAAGAGGAGCTGACCAGAGCAAGCTACTAGAGCCATTTCTCGGCAAGTAAAGAGATTTTTCCTCCCAGACGGAGAAGGATTTTTCTCCCTGCTCTGCAGCCAAGTGAAAGAGATTAGTCCCTAAACCTGTGAAATCGACCAGAGCTGTGTGATTACCAGGGCTTGAGAGAGGACTCGAAAAGAAAAGGAGAAATAAATCAAACAGCCTGTCAGTTCCTTTGGCCACGTTGGAAGATGTCATCTCAAACTAAGTTCAAGAAAGACAAAGAGATCATTGCTGAATATGAAGCCCAAATAAAAGGTGAGATGCGGGCTGGGAGAGTTTTCCTTCTCCTCCCCTTTTGTTTTTCTCTTATTCTGGTTCCCACCCCCCACGGCCCCCCGTTTTCCTTTCTGCCATTATGAAATGTTATGCATCAATAATCTTTTTGTGAGGAGGAACAGTGGCAGCCGCACAAGTCCGGACTGGTTTCAACTGCAGATAGCGCTGGGGCTGGGAGTGTGGATTATGGAATGGGCAGCAGTCTCTGCATTGCAGGTGTGTGAGAGGATCCTATGCCTGACTTTAGGAGTGTCGCCGATACTCCATCATCTTGGCGGTGACATGTCACTCTAAGGCCATTTTGATAGTCATTACCTCCACCCCTTCCCTGCCACGGTAAAAGCCCTTTAATATTGGGGTATATTTTTTACCATCTGCTCTTTTTTCCTCCCCCTTTTTGGTTTCTGTTGGTGGTGGTGGTTTTGCCTCCGCCTCTTTCTCTGGGCTGGAATTCACATGCATGTGCATAGCGAGGCAGCATCCCTGGGCGGCACTTCTTTGTCGGTGTCTCTGGGCTGGCCTGGGTTGCCATGGATTAACTGTTGTGGGGCATATTGATCCAGACTAATGCAGGCATTTAGGCATAAAGAGGGAGCTTGGTGCAGAAAATGTATTATCTCGCGGTGTGCAGCCCAATCACTCTGTGCCCTGGTGTTTAGGGTCATCAGCTTTCATTCAAAGCCAACACCTCAGCATGCCGTTTGGGCTGGTCGGTGCTGCCTAGCTTCTGGGGTTCCAGAAGAAGCCTGCCGGGAGGGCGAGATGACCTCTGGCTGCTGGTTGCAGCTTCTGTGCCACCGGGTGTATACTTCTTTCAGAAGCCGCTCCCTAAATCCACGCTAGCTAGGCGAAAAAGGAAAGCGAACACAATTGCATGGCTAAATGCAGGCTTGCCGCATCCTCATTCAGGCCAGACTGGGGCTTCTCCCACCACTACGCGTTCTAGGCTTAGCTTTGGCAAGGAAAATCTAAGAGCTCCATCCACCATGCTCCTCCTTTCTCTGAGGATGTGCCCTGTGGGAAGCCTGGGCCCGTGCCTCCTGGCGTCCGTCTTCTTTCTGCTCGTGGCTCTCCTTGCTGCGACACCGGGTGTGTTGTGGCCTCTCCTAGAAAGAGTAAGGACAAAATACATCTTCAGTGGACCTTGAGGCCTATCTTTGAGGTTATGCACAGGCTGTTGAGCAAGTTGGGTATTTGGGGCTCAAGTGACCTGAGGTTGCCACGCCTGCTTCTGGGCGCTGCTGCAGCTGAAGACTCAATGACCCAGGGAGCTGGGTGGCCTCCTTAAAAGCAGCAGGAAGGCCGGGCACCGCAGCTGCCCTACACGCTTCAGATGCTTGGGAAACTTTGGGAGTGGAGCAGCCACGGCGGGAGGGCTCTGTTTCTTTTCCAGTCTCACCAACAGTCTTTTTGCCTTTTAGTTCTGGTCAAAAACCCAGCATGCTCATCACCTCTGGGCAGATCCTAGGGCAAGAGGAGCAGAAAACCCTGATCTTCCCTGGTCTCCTGTCTTCAGTTTTTCAGTTCAGTGTGGAAAACAGTGACTTGTGATGTCTCAGCCTTGCTGAAAATGTAGAAATAAGCCTTTTATTGGTCAGAGATTTGAATTCACCCAACTGCTCAACACTAAAGCCTAGTTTCAATCTTTGAATAGACTCTTTTTAGGGAGTTTATGTCTTATAAAATGAATTTGGCCAATTATTATTATTTTGTAAAAATTAAGGTTGCCATGAAAATGCCATGAGAGAGAAGGGGATGTTGAGTTTTGGACAGTTCAGGTTTTATAATCATTTTCTTGATAGGAAATGTGCTTATCTCATTTTGGAAGGATTGCTACTACTGGGCCAGTAAACTTTTCTTCAGGGCCAGTTAGGCATTAATTGCCCAGCTGATCCTTTTGCTTTTTACCTTTCATCTTTTATTTTAACAACTAAGCAGCAAGTACGATGAGTTTTATCAGAAATGCACCAATTACCAGGCATTTCATCAGGAAATGTGTCCAAATGATCTTGTCTCTTCCAAATACTAAATTTCTTTGCATTCTGGTTAAAGGAGTTACATGTTATTCCTTTAGAATTGACACCCACAAGATTCAGGTCAGGATATGGCTGTACTTGAAACCCTCTGGAATCTTTTCTTTTAAAATTCTGTGTGTTAATCATCATCATAATTATTGATGTGTGTTCAGGGCCCTGCATTTTCTATGGCTAACTCCCAGACATCACTTACTCTTGGCCCACACAATGTACAGGAGGGTTAGTGTGAGCTCAGTTTCAGAGATGAGGAAACTGAGGCCCAGTTAATGTTAAATGACTTGCCCAAGGTCACAAGGCCGATTTTCTCCCAGGCTTGTTTTCCCTGACACATTGTTTGCCCGAAGCTGCCCCTTGAAGGATTGATGTCAGCAGCAGATGGCAGTTTTGTGGGGGGACTGGCAGCTTCTTGATGGAGTTCCATTGTTTACCCTCTTACTTTCATCCTGTTGCCTTTGTTGCATGCCTCTGAAGAACATTTGACCAGTCACCAAAAACAGTGCCCGAGACCAATTACCTTTCTCCCTGGGAATCATCTGGCCAGTGGGATGCAAACAGTCCACCTAGTCAGACAGATTTTGTGCTTTGTGAATTTTGTGAAGGGAAGTTCTGATTTTTAAAAACAGTGCTGAGTTCTTTGTTGACTTATTCCCTTTTATCTCTTTTTCAATAATTTACAGACCTAACAAAAAGGAATGTTTTAGAACAGTATTTTTTCTATTGTAAAATAGAAAGATTCATGCCTTCTCTTGCCTCATCAGATACTTGAAGCCCTTTGATTTTGAAGCAGTAATAAACCATATGCTTGCACATTTCTAGTGATGGGGAACTCACCACCTCCCAAGCCCACGTAGTCTGTCATCTTTGGACAGCTCTGGCTCTTGTAAGCATTTTTTCATTTTTCTTTTGAGACAGAGTCTCTCTGTGTCGTCCAGGCTGGAGTGTAGTGACATAATCTTGACTCACTGCAACCTCCGTCTCTTGGGTTCAAGAGATTCTCCTCCCTCAGCCTCCCGAGTAGCTGGCATTATAGGCACGTGCCACCACATGTGGCCAATTTTTGTATTTTTAGTAGAGACGTGGTTTCACCATGTTGGCCAGGCTGGTCTCAAACTCCTAGCTTTAAGTGATCCACCTGCCTTGGCCTCCCAAAGTGCTAGGATCACAGGTGTGAGCCACGGTGCCTGACCCTTGTAAGCATTTTTTCTTATGTTGCATTAAATATGTCTCTCATCTACTTACTGGTTCTATAGTTCCTTTCCCTTTGGACTTCATATAATAAGACAGATGTGTCTTCCCTTGGATTGCCCACTGGGTGTGTGAAGCCTGGGTATATAGCCCCTGACAATGATTATCCTCATATAATAGGATGGTTCATTACCACTTACCATCTCCACTTTCCTTTGGCTCTGCTGCATCCTGGGTTGCAAACCTCAATGTCGTTGGGTGCTTGGCAGATAGAATAAATGGATAAAGGTGGCCATGTGAAACGATTTGTGGCAGCTGGCCCACCACCTCAGTGCAGGCAGTAGAAGAGGGGGTGGTGATGATTATGACGGACTTTAGAGTACATGTCCTGTCTAAATGGGCAGTCACTACTTAGGTTCAACCAGTTATTGCTATTTAGGAATGTAGGTCCAGCCAGATTTTTCAATTTTTCACCAGATGCCAGAAATCTGGAAGAAAGCGTTATGTTTTTAAAGAGGTTTTGCCGAAAGGACCTCCAAAAGATTTTATTATCAGTATCCTATTTCAAGAGGGGCACTGAGTTCTAAATGTGATTCTTTAGATGTGGCCAAAGACAGAAAACAACTATCACCTCCTTTCTGCTGTCTGCAATACTACTATTAATATAGCCCAAGGGTTGAATTAGCCTTTGGTGCTGCTCGACCCCTCAGTGCACCATGTATATTATGTCTGCTGTGTTTCTCCAATACATTAGCCTAGGAGCCTTGTCAGAGAGAAGAAAATGAAATGAATTTAACATGACTTGTTCTTCGTGAGCCCATGCTGGTGCCAAATGGACATTACTTCCTGTCCTAGCTGCTCATAAGTGTCCTTAACAAATGTGTTTAAGAACCTTGCCGGGAGTGATATCATATTATCTAGTCTGGAACTGGCAAACCATAACTTTTTTCCCCTTTTGAAAATCAGAACATTTGCCAGACTTCAGCTTTTTGGCATCTATCCTATTCTCTACAATTCCCTCAAAGATCACTGATAAAATTCGGTGATCTTATTTGCAGGCTTTCTCAGTATCCCGGGGCTCTAATTCATCTTGCTGCCAGACATGATGATCAGTTCTGCATTTATTCAGAGTTCCTATTTCCATTGCAACCTGATAGAAAGTTGAAACAGAATTGCAATGATTGACTTTGGTGCTTTATTATTATTATTATTTTTTGGTACATATTCATCCATCTTCTTAGTAGCAAAAGTCTAGCGTTTTGAGGAAGAAGGGCAGGTACGGAGGATGACCACAGAGGGGCATGTATTTATCCATTCATTTCTGGATTAATTCAACAAAAGTTGATTATCTACATTGTACCTAGTCTTGTGCTGAGTATTGTGAGAGACACAAAGTATATGATACATTCTTTGCTTTCTAAGAGTTTTCTTGGAATATGGTGATAAAAATGAGAGAAAGAAATAAAAAAATCCCAAACACAAAAAACTTCGAGAACCAGAATGAGCTGAATCTTAGAGCGTATATCATACAGTGATTAGAAGACCACCTTAGGAATGCTCGCTGATTTCAACAGGATTAAATGAAGAAAGCAGGCTGGATTGGGCAAACAGTGGGGAGTAGTGGGGACTGTGGCCAAGTGGGGAGTTCATCTAGAGAAGGCAGCTGCTGCTCCAGCCTGCCCTTCCTAGGCAGGAATGTGAGCTAAGAAAGGTCAGTTCCTTCAGTGTTTCAAGGGAATCTGGATTTTTAAGCAAAGTCTCTTGATTTTTAAATGGTGGCTTAAAAATTTAAAAACACTATGCTTCCTGAACAAACATGTTGGTAGAACAGTTTTAGCCTGTTGGGCCACCAGTTTCCAAAATCTGGTCTACAAGTTGAAGTCCGCACAAGGCCTTGGTGAGGGGCCTCAGCCAATTTTCCTATTTCGTCTTCAGTCATTTTCTCTGTGATAGGCTTGTGCTCTTATAAACGCAAAAGACCAGTCCGTTTTTAATTTTTTTTTTCTCTCTCTCTCTCTCTCAATTTTTTTTTTTTTTTTTTTAGACAGAATCTGTCTCTGTCACCTAGGCTGGAGTGCAGTGACACAATCTTGGCTCACTATAACCTCTGCCTCCCGAGTTCAAGCAATTCTTGTGCCTCAGCCTCCCGAGTAGTTGAGATTACAGGCACGCATCACTATGCCTGGCAAATTTTTGTATTTTCAGGAGAGACAGTGTTTCACCATGTTGGCCAGGCTGGACTTGAACTTCTGACCTCAAGTGATCTGCATGACTGGACCTCCCAAAATGCTGGGATTACAGAAGTGAGCCACCATGCCTGGCAACCAATCCCTTTTCTCTGAATCCTCCATACCCTTCCCCTCCTCCAGATCTTTCCCATTTGTGCCTTTACTCTCCTTAACCCTTGCCTCCCACTCTTATTTGCCTCAAATACTTCTGATCGCCCTACAATGTCTACTCAAATGATGCCTTCTTCCACTATGTCTTCCTAACTTTCCTAGGCAGAATTAGTGGTTCCCCTCATAACTCCCCCTCTATTCCAAACCTTATAATCCTTAATTGAAATTTTATGTTTAGGTCTTTGGTCACGAACTCTTGAGGGCAGAGAGGCTTATGGTCATCTTTGTTTCCCCAACGTGCTTGGCATGTGGTTGGTTGAAGGAGTGGCTGATAAGTTACTAAAACAAGTTTAGGCTGGGCTCAGTGGTTCACGCCTGTAATCCCAGCACTTCAGGAGGCCAAGATGGGTAGATCACTTGAGCCCAGGAGTTTGAGACTAGCCTGGCCAACATGGCAAAACCCTGTCTCTACAAAAAATACAAAAATTAGCCAGGCCTGGTGATACATGCCTGTAATCCCAACTACTCAGGAGGTTGAGGTGGGACGATTATTTGAGCCCAGGAGTTCAAGGCTGCAGTCAGCCATGATCATACCACTGTACTCTGGCTTGGGTGACAGAATGAGGCTGTCTCAAAAAAAGAAAAAGTTTCAATTTTTTTTTTTTTTTTTTGAGATGGAGTCTGGCTCTGTCGCCCAGGCTGGAGTGCAGTGGCCGGATCTCAGCTCACTGCAAGCTCCGCCTCCCGGGTTTATGCCATTCTCCTGCCTCAGCCTCCTGAGTAGCTGGGACTACAGGCGCCCACCACCGCGCCCGGCTAGTTTTTTGTATTTTTTTAGTAGAGACAGGGTTTCACCATGTTAGCCAGGATGGTCTCAATCTCCTGACCTCATGATCCGCCCGTCTCAGCCTCCCGAAGTGCTGGGATTACAGGCTTGAGCCACCGCGCCTGGCCAAAAGTTTCAATCTTATAACTCATAGCTCAATTTTTGTTTGTTTGTTTGTTTGTTTTTTTAGATGGAATCTCACTCTGTCTTCCAGCCTGGAGTGCAGTGGTGTGATCTTGGCTCACTGCAACCTCCACCTTCTGGGTTCAATCAATTCTCCCGCCTCAGCCTCCCGAGTTTACAGGCACTTGTCACCATGCCCAGCTAATTTTTGCATTTTCAGTAGAGAAGGAGTTTCACCATGTTGCCCAGGCTGGTCTCAAACTCCTTACCTCAGGTGATCTGCTCACTTCGGCCTCCCAAAGTGCTGGGATTTCAGGCGTGAGCCACTGTGCCTGGCCTTAGGTTTTTTCTTTGATATCCATCTTAGTTGGCTTGGGCTGCTATAACAAAATGCCATAGCCTGGGTGGCTTTTATTTACTTCTCAGAATTCTGGAGGTTGGGAAGTCCAAGATCAAGGTGTTGGCAAGTTCAGTTCCTGGTGAGGGCTTGCATCCTGGCTTGTAGATAGTTGCCTTTTAGCCATATGCTCATCTGGCCTTTCCTTAGTGCATGCTTACGGAGAGAGAGAAATCTCTCCCTTTCTCACCTTCCTCTTTTTTTTTGAATTAGGGTGTCATTCTGTCACCTAGGCTAGAGTGCAGTGGTGTGACCTCAGCTCACTGTAACCTCCACCGCCTGGGCTCAAGTGATCCTCCCACCTCAGCCTCCCAAGTAGCTGGCACCGTAGGTGCACACCTCCATGCCTGGCTCTTTTTTTGTGTTTTTGGTAGGGGTGGGGTCTCACCATGTTGCCCAGGCTGGTCTCGAACTCCTGAGCTCAAGCAATCCACCCGTCTTGACCTCCCAAAGTGCATTATTACAGGAATGAGCCACTGTGCCTGGTTGGCTTTCTTCCTCTTCTTATAAGGGCACTAATACCATCACGAGGGACCCATCATGATCTTATCTAACCTTAATCACCTCCCCAAAGCTCCACCTGCAAATACCATCACATTGGGGTTAGGGCTTCAACATATGCATTTTGGGGGGACATAAACATTCAGCTCATAATAACATCCACACTTCCTATTCTGTTGAAAGTAGAGGTTTCACTGGGAGAGGAAATATTCTTAATGGTTTGCTCGATTTCCTTTTATATCCTTGGTAGAGGAGATGTTTCTTAGTGGAGATTTGGTGAAAACTGTCATGTTGACAGCCGTCTCAGTGGGATGTGGTCTAGGGAGCACTTCCTTCCAGGCCCCTCCTGGTCTGGGGAAATTAATGGATCTGAGAGTTCATATTAGCCATTTTTGGAGTTTTTACTACTAGAGTTTATATGTTGGGGATAACCTTTCCTTTCCAGAAACTCCTATTATTCATTCATTCAGTGACTTTGTAAGCCATGCTTCAGGCTATATAGCTTTATGTAGCAGTGGGAGGTAATTCCTTTTTTTTTTTTTTTGCTTCTATGTCTCAGTCATATATGGAGTATCTCATTTTGTGATCCCTGTAACTCTGTGAGGTAGTCATTATTTTCATTTTATAGATTAAAGGCTGAAGTTCAGAGAAATAAAACAAATTGCACTGGATTGCACAGTGGCAGATCTAGCTTTAAATCAGCATCTTCCTCACTTTCCAGGCTGCAGGAAAGCAACATGCATGCCAAGGCAACAAGGATCTGCAACCCGGGGGTTCCTTCAGTGGGGGAAGTCTGGGGTGGGTCTTAACCTTTGACTTCCTTCCCTTCCCGACACTTCCACCCTCCTGCTAATCCAGCCTCTCCTAGTTTGCACTTGATGCCACCGCGGTGTTGTCAGATCCCTTCAATCCCACCCCAGGAAGTCACCTTTGGGAAAGTGTCCACTGCAAAAGCCCCCGCACGGCTGTGATGCAGGCTGCCAGATCTACCTCTTGCCAGCCAGCCCACTCCGCCACCAACCTGGAAATACGGAACCGGAAATTGTAGGTGTCTTCTAGTCCAACTCTATTTGTTTTTCAGATGTGGAAGTTATGATTGGAGAGGGGCTCTGGCTTTCAGATTACTTTTAGACCGTCTCTCCATGACGGTGGAAGGTTGATCTGCTTGGTTCATCGCTGTAGCGTAGTTCCCACCATCTAGTTGGTGATCCGTACATTTTACTGAGTCGAATTGTTCTGGTGTGTGATGGTTGCCTGGGGAGGCAGAGCTGAGTAGTACCTTGGAAAGAAAGATGAGGCAAAGGTGTCTAGCAGGGTAAGGATTGGTGAGGTGAGGAGGGGATGCGTTTAGGTTGCTTCCTGAAATGGAGTCCTTTCCTTCACAGCTATTAGGAAGGGGATGGGGTTGACTTTTTACAGGTGCTGAGCTTGAGAACTTCTGGCTTAATACAGGGCCCAGGAAGCTGTCTTGGGCTTGATTTCACTTGGAAAAGATTCATTCCTGATGGCTTGTTGGTGTTCATAAAACATCTTGGCTGGCTAGTAATGGCACTTGAACTCTATTAGCTATTATGCTAGTTTATGTTTGGGATAATGTTCCCTAAGAGTATTCCATTAAATTGGATGTAAAGAGGTGTTGGGTGAAAAAAAAGTAGTTGTGTGCTCTAATAGATTTTGGAAGTTCTAGAATAAACAGAGTGAAATAAGCCTGCTTCCCTCAGGACTTCTGAGAATCTTGCTTGTGTTAAGTGTGAATCGCTGAGTAGGGCCCTTGGAGTTTCCTCAAACTTACTTGATTATGTAGATCTTTTTCGTGGACCGGCTCACAAGACTCTGTTTTCTGAGTTACATTTTAGAATATGTCAGGCTGCACAATTCCTGGATTATCTGGGTGTTTTTTCTTTTTGCCTCTTGCTCAGTTCCCTAATGTTTTATACTTTTCTCAGAGGGCAGTTTGAAGAGGGGAAGAAGTAAAACAAATGCACATCTAGTTGAGCTAAGTGATATTAACGTTGTGCTTTGAGTTCACCTAGAAAATGTGGATTTTGACATTTCCAATTACAGAGTGCTCAACCATTGATTTAAGTGGTAATTTGGAAACAGTGCAGCCCTGATCAATATGCATTGTGTGTGCCCGTCTGTGCGTGACGGTAACGGGGTGCACGATGCTGCAGCAGAGTGTTCCAGGTTCCTTGAATGGACCTGGCTCTGCCCGCTGGGATTGCATAGCCAGTGCCAGGTGATAATGGCACAAATGAACACAGAGAAGCCCATGTCCCCTTGTGCCTCAGAGTGAACAAACCTCAGCTACAAACCCAGGTGCATAAGAGATACATTTTTCTTTCTTTCTTGGTGACTCAGTCTCCATTTCACATTTCTATTCTTTTTTTTTTTTTTTAGACAGAGTCTTACTCTGTTGCCCAGACTGGAGTGCAGTGGTGCAATCTTGGCTCACTGCAACCTCCGCCTGTCAGGTTTAAGTGATTCTCCTGCCTCAGCCTCCCAAGTAGCTAGGATTACAGGTGCCAGCCACTATGCCCAGCTAATTTTTGTATTTTTAGTAGAGACGGGGTTTCACCATGTTGGCCAGGCTGGTTTAGAACTCCTGACCTCAAGTGATCCTTCCACCTTGGCCTCCCAAAATGCTGGGATTCTAGGTGTGAGCCACTGTGCCCAGCCTCACATCTTTATTCTGCTGGGGGTGACAGAAATAAGTATAAGTCAATTTGGGGTTTCCCTCCCTTTTCCTCCAGGGTTGTGCCCCAAGATCCAGAGGGACTTAGGCAGCACCAAGACCCTTGTAGGGACATCTGTTGTGGTTTATCGTCAATCTACTTCGGCAGCTACTGGGACATCCTCCTTCTTATTGAATCTTCGGTGGTTGGTCTGTGTCAGCAATCCTTCTTTGTTCCCTCATGTGTCCCCTTCTCCTTGGCTCCTTCCATGCAATTTGCAGGCACCAGAGGCCATTCTGCTGCTCACACACCACACTGGGCCATGAGGGACCCTGTACATTTGTCTCAGGCCTGTCTTGGCCACACTCAGCCCTTGCTTTTCCCCTGGTGCCTCCCTAGGGCTCTGCCTGGGGAAAGGATCTGGCTTCTCTCCTCTCTTAGATTCTGTGAATCTGTTTGGTGGTTCCCTCGTCACCTCCCTCCCTGCGCTTGTTCGGGATGAGTTGGGCAGGGTGCAGATTTTTTTCTTATAGATATTATAGATCCTTGTACCTACATACAGTTTGCTTTACTGCTTTACTCTCCACTTTGGTCTGGGAAATCTTTACCCATGTGCTCGTGTGGTGGGGTGGGGAACAAGGGTGATATCCTGGCTTTGTCATCAGACATCCTCTCAAAGCTGTTTTCCATAAATCTCACATTCTTTCTCTCTTCCCTAAGGACTTTTGAAAAAAAGCCAATAATTGACTCTTTTTCTGTATTATCCCTGAAGCAATGAACACAGAATGCCCTCCCTGACTGAGGAGGGGCCAAGGGGGTCAAGAAAATTTGGAGAAAAATGTTCAATATTTCAAAGTATTAACTATCGTGAATTTCCTTCCTTCTCCATCTCCTCCATCCTGGCCTAGCCTGCCATTACCTCCTGCTGGGACGAGTGCAACCCAAAGTTTCTCAGGGTCTCCTGACTCAGAGCTTCTCACCCACAGTCAACATTTTGGGCTGGATCATTTGTCATTGAAGGTGTGGTTCTGTACAATGTAGGATGTTTAGCAGCATTCCTGACCTGTACCCACTAGATGCCAGTAGCATCCCCGCTCCCAGCTGTGACAATAAAAAATGTCTCCAGACACAGCCAAATGTCCCCTGGGGACAAAATCACCCCTAGTTGAGAACCACAGTTCTAAGTGGTCTCCCTGCTTCTTCTCTTGTCCCATAGTCTACTCTCCCCACAGCAACCAGCAGTAATCTGTACACTGTTTAAATCTGGCCATGTCACTTCCATGTTTAAAACCCTCCAGTAGTATTTCATTGCATGAGACTAGAATCTAAGCCCCTCAACTGAACTTACAAAGTCCTGCTTTGTTCACCTCTTTTCCTCCTCTGGTCACTCTCCCCTTGTCATTCTATCCAGCCATGCTGGCCTGTACTGGTTTCTGGACTTCTCCAAGCTTGTGCTTGCTTTGGGCCTTTGCACTTAGATTTTCCCTCTTTCTGGAATGCTTTTGCCCTGGATTGCCACTTGACTGGCCCCTTCTTGGTATTCTGCTTTGAGATTGCATGCCACCTGCAGGCTGACCCATCTTAAGTAGCGAACAGCAACTCTCTATTGGATCAGCTGACGTGAATTCTTAGCAGAGCACTAAAAGCTATATGATATTTTTCATGCTTTCTTTGTTTCTTCTCTTCACCAGGACTGAAACTCAGTAAGAGCATTAGTTTCTCTTGTTCATTAGTGTTTTTTGGCACCTAGAACACAATGTAGGATGTTTAGCAGCATTCCTGACCTGTACCTACTAGATGCCAGCAGCATCCCCGCTCTCAGTTGTGACAGTCAATGTCTCCAGACATAGCCAAATGTCCCCTGGGGGCGATGTGTGTTCTAGGTGCCAATGGTCACAATTTTTGTTGAATGAACGAATGATTATAGGTGTTCTTATGATGGACTTTGCATACAAGAACACATAGATATTATGTTTTGGGGAACATACTGAGGCAGATCCAGTCTTTCCCCAAACCCTGATTGAGAGGTAATTCAGGAAGATAAAAAATCCAGAGATGGGATAATTGTATCCATGCAGAGCCACCCAACGATGACTTAGAAGGAAATGAAGTGAACAGGTGGCCGATTGTAGGAATACTGCAGAGTATCTGGCATATATTCTATTAATCAAGTTCCTAGTATGTGTCTGAGATGGGGACAGAAAAATAGTTTCATAGTTTTAGGAAACTTATGAGTCTTATCAAAGATAAGAATGGGAACTATATTTCACCAATTTTTGTGTCCCCGTTTCAGACACATAGTTTTATGAAAAGACAGTGTTAATCCCTTCTTTCACTGCTATAAAGAAATACCTGAGACTGGGTAATTTATAAAGAAAAGAGGTTTAATTGGCTCACAATTCTGCAGGCTGTACAGGAAGCATGATGCTGGCATCTACTTGGGTTCTGGGGAGGCTTCAGGAAACTTACAATCATGGCAGAAGGTGAAGGGGAAGCAGGCACATCTTATATGGCAAGAGCAGGAAGAAGAGTTGGGGGAAGATGCCACACACTTTTTTTTTTTTTTTTTTGAGACGGAGTCTTGCTCTGCCGCCCAGGCTGGGGTGCAGTGGCCGGATCTCAGCTCACTGCAAGCTCCGCCTCCCGGGTTCACGCCATTCTCCTGCCTCAGCCTCCCGAGTAGCTGGGACTACAGGCGCCCGCCACCGCGCCTGGCTAGTTTTTTGTATTTTTTAGTAGAGACGGGGTTTCACCGTGTTAGCCAGGATGGTCTCGATCTCCTGACCTCGTGATCCGCCCGTCTCGGCCTCCCAAAGTGCTGGGATTACAGGCTTGAGCCACCGCGCCCGGCCAAGTGCCACACACTTTTAAACAACCAGATCTCCTGAGAACTCACCATCATGAGAACAGCACCAAAGGGATGGTGCCAAACCATTCATGAAGGATCCGTCCCCCTGATCCAATCACCTCCCACCAGGCCCCACCCCCAACACTGGGGATTACAATTTGACATGAGATTTGGGCGGGGACACAGATCCAAACTGTATCAGACAGTTATAAAAATAGGTTAATAAATTATGACACAGTGGAGTAAGTACTGGGACAGTGGTGGAACCAGGTACTGTGGAAACTTAGAATGAAATTGTAGCTTTACCCGGGAGAGCTGGAGAAATTCTTACAGAAGAAGAATCTTTTGAGCAGGATCTTAAAGGATGAATAGAAGCTCTCCAGGTGGTGAAACGCATTACCTGAAGAGAAGACAGCATGTGCAAAGGTGTGGGGGTCACAAAAGGGTCAGGACACTTGAGAAATGGTGAGGAGTTTGAAGTGGCTAAAATTCTGAGTAGGTGGAATGGAGTGGTGGTGGGAGATGAGGCTGGAAAGGAGAAGAGGTTGAAGTTCCTGTCTGATCATCAGATCCTGTAAGTCTTTGACCTTGAAGATGGTATGGATGAGAGTCTTATTTATTTGTTGTGGTAAAATACACAAACACAAAATTTACCATCTTACCCATTTTTAATTGTGTGGCTCAGTGGTATTAAATGCATTCACATTAAATACCACTCATCTTCATAACTTTTTTCATCTTGTGAAATGCAACTCTGTACCCATTAAACAATAACTCCTCATTTCCTCCTCGTCCCAACCCCTGGTAGCCACCATGCTACTCTTTGTGTGAATTTGACTATTTTAAGGAAAATATAAGAATCTAGAAGCCCTTACCTGAAATAAGTACTATAAACATTCAGTGTATTTCCTTCCAGACTTCACGTCTCTATCAATCAAATTTGTTTCATATGTGTATATAATAAACAGGGGATTATAGATCTTTAATGCAGAGTTATAAAAATAAAGCCGATAGGAAAATAATCATAGGCCTATAGGCTGAGGGCTTGAAATAGACAGAGTATGGCCTAAAAATAAACAGTTTGTTAAGTAAGAATATCAATATGCGTGACCTCCCACGTCCATTTTGATGGTCCTTTAGGGAGGGGACACCACTCTCTTGTGGCCCCTGGCTTGTGTTGGCCACTTCTGTCTCAGGTCTTTGTGATTTGGGTAAAACTAGGGAGAACTGAGCTCACTCATCAAGAACTTGCCCCACTGCCACATTTGTCCCAGCCACTTTCAGCTAGAATTTCCCCCTTCCCGTCCCTGACAGTCCCACTTCCCTGTTGGTCCTAGGCAGCAGTTTCTGTCTTTGGCATCAAGTGCTAAAGGGAGAAGCTTGTCTAGGGCAAAGGATTCATCCTCAGCAGCTGGAGACCCTCCCTGCTGGTACCTGTTCCCTGGTCTACCTTTCCTTTCCGCGTTGTTGCTCTCTGCTGGATTTCCTGACCATTGTGATACTTTTTGGATTCCGGATTGCTTGTCTGCCCCTTGCAGAGGTAGCCTGCCATCCCCTTGCTTCTGATTGCTGGTGAGAGCATTTTCAAAATACAGTTAATGTAGATCAGCAAGTTTTCCAACAATTTGTCAAATAGAAAGGCCTGGATTTCTGTAGGCGGGTAGAGTTCTCGCTGAGAGGTTCAAGTTTGGCAGGATGAGACAGTTCCTTAGGGGACCCTCTATAGCTTATAGTGCCTTAAGAGGGCCAGGGAAATGATATGAGAAGACTCTTACCAAGGAAACATCTCAGCCACCTTCAGGGATGTGAAAGAATGGATGTCATGTCTATGATTTAATTTGTACTAAAGAATGTGAACTGGCCAAGCAACATGGCTGTTCTCCAACTCAGCGTCTTGGTAGAACACTTCCAAGCAGAGTTGGCAGGCACAATGTCTTTACTTTGATCAGTGGCCTCTCCAGACAGGGTGTTTTGGATCTCCCAAATATCTATTACCTTGGGGAAACTGAGGCAGAACAACAGTCATTCTCTGGCTTCTGATATCTTATAGTTGATTACTCCTTGACCTCTTGCTCTGACCATCTGAACCTTTGATCGTTTGTCTGGTTGTGGTTGTTTGAATTTATTTGTCCTGTGACCCTCAGCTAATCTAGGGCTCTATTCTTGTCCTGATCCTCCAGGTTCAGGCCCCACCCTGAACATCTCTGTCTTGCTGGATCTTGTATTTGGCATAATATCACCATTGAAACTCTGCTCCAAAAATGGCAGAGGCTCTACTGCTGTCTGCCAGAAACATAGAATTATGTTACTGGGAATTGTGTGAAAGAAATGCTGAGAATGTGGTGGGCCAGTTCACATAGATTTCGCTTAACAAATATTTATTGAGCTTCTACTATGTTTCCTGCCTGCATGGACTTTATAATTCTGTGGGGAAGACAAAGGATAATTTGTAATTACAAAAGTGTTGAGTGTTATGGAAGGAGTGGTGCAGCGTGCATGGGGGAATCTATAGCAAATGGATCTAAAGGACTGAAAATGCTGTGGGTGATTTTCTGATACTGATTTGTAAAGCTGAATTGTATTGGCTAAGCTTACCTCACCATCATTATTTCCTGAGCTCTTTAGGATCTAGACAGAACCGTCTTTCCATTTAGAGAAGGGTCAGAAGTCATCAAAATATTTAAGGGGTTAGAAAGATCAGTGCTTCTAAGAGAAACACACAACTCCAGGTGTAAAAGATAAAAGTGGTTCCAGAAAGGGGATTTTATAATAGCTTTATTCAGGATGGTAAATACCATCGTGGGTAAGTGCTTTTAAGGTGAAATTAAAGCCAGGGAACAGCTGAAGATTGAAACCCACCTTCACTGGACAGAATTAAGCTAAAGTCACAGAGGTAGATGAGACAAGAAAGTGGAATGTAATGTGGAAGGAGGCAGCTGTGATGCCCTGGGTGGAGTCACCCAGACCTGGGTTCAATCATGGCTCATGGTGAATCAGCTGAATGACCTTGGATGAAAAGTCATTAACTTTTCTAAGTTCCAGTTTCCTCATGTGAAAGAGGGACATAATAACACTTCACTGTGTGTGTGTGTAATTAATTGAAATAACATAAGTCAGAATTTCCAGCACAGGGCTTGGCACACAGTAGCATTAATTAAACGCTGGAAATGTTGGCTAAGCCAGTAAGTGGGGCACCAGCATTCAGAGTCCTGAACGGTGATTCTGAGCCAACAGGTGAAGCCATTGGTAAGTGCACCTGGTTGGGAAGGAGAGTAAGGTGGGGCAGTACTAAAAGACATCAGGAGACATGGAGTTGCCAGCATGGGTAGCTGGGAAAAGAAAATACTAGTAAGTTGTGGACAAGCATGACATTTTCTTTGCCTAGTATGTGTGTGTTTCTCCCACTGTGGTTCCTGGACCACCTGCAGCAGAATGACCTTGGAGGAACTTGTAACAAATTCAAGGAGCTTGAATTCTAGGAACCGTCCCAGACCTATTGAATCAGAATCTCTGTTGGGGGGTGGTGGGTGGACCCTAGGAATCTGCATTTTACAAGTGCCCCAGATTTCATGAACTTAACGTTCTTGGCCCTGGTCTATAGTAAACTCACCAGTTTGGCTGTGTATCTTTTTTTTTGAAGGCAAAAGAACATTTAATAATTAAGTAGACTATTGCTGAGTGAGGTGGGAAAAACAACACCCAAAGTGTGTGTGTGTGTGTATGGGTATGTCTGTGTGTGTGTATTATAATTAAAAAATAAAAACCCTATGTCCTTACATATTTAGACATGTATGAAAAGCGTCTTTGGTTTTTGACCACTGGTAATGAGATTTACCCTTGGGGACGAGGGATGGAACAGGGTGGTAGTGTCAGTGGACAGTGGAAAGAAGACCTTTTAATCTTTATACTGTTCAATTTTGATTGGCTTCTGGAAAAAATGAGCGTGTGTTCCTTTTCTGATTTAAAATTCCACAAGGTTGACAATAAGTAAGGACTTTGTTGGCAAAATTCCCACTAGAAAGGATGCTCAGACATCAGCTGAACTGTAAAGGAAAGAAAGTGACACCTGCAAGAGCTATTTAAATTATACTGAACTTATTGTGGTGCTCATTACGTAGTGTAAGGGTGACTGCCGAAATGAAATGTAGCATTTTACTGAATTGTTCCCCCACATAGTGAGGAAAGTGTTTTTCCATACTCTGTCAGAACTTTGAAAGATGGGTAGAGGAGTGGAAAAGTTCAGCTTAACCTTTTAATTTACCGAGTTTCAGTCAGGAGCCATCGTGATGCTGTGGCCAGAGTCTGGGGTTTAGACTCATAAGACCCGACTTTCCATCTCTGATCTGTCTTTTGAGCGAGTCACATCTGCATTCTTCATTCTACATCTTGGCTTCCCCATCTGTGAAATGAGGGCGTTATCTACCTTAAAGGGTAGTTACTGTGAGGATCAAATGAGGTGGTGTGTGAGAAAGTAAACTCTCGAGTGCTGCAGAAATGTTCATTATTTCTATTTTTTGTCCCACTCCTACCCTGGACATGCTGCTATTACAGTGGGGTTGTTTATGTGTCTGTCTCTCTGTGAGCTCGTTGAATGCAGAAGCCTTGTTTTATTCATTCCCAATTCTTGTGCTTAGGGTCTGCCACACAGGAGGCATTCAAACAACTTCTGGAATAGCTATCAAGGAGAGAAAAATACACACACAGTTCGGTGTAGGCCTATAAAAATATTAAGATAGTCTTCCAGAAAACATTATCTTCCATTTCTATTTAAAGGAATTAAAAAAATGTATCCAAATCCACAACAGAAATTATATTGCTAGGAGAAAATAAAGAACTTCATTAAGGAAAATTTAATTGCCCAGTTTTCTAAAGAGACAGAACCGCATCCCTCCGTCCTCATTACGGCCAAATGGGTGACAGCCGTTTCCAAGGGGGGCAAGATGAATGACAAGGGATTGTGAGAAGGCAAATCCTGATACTCCTGGAGAAAAGTCTCCCAAGAAACGGGACTGCACCCCCGGATCACCAGTAACACTATTGTTTGTCAGAGCTGTGGAAGAAGCCTTCTCTGAGCTCCTTGGACAAAAGCCCTTTTTGGCTTCCACCCCAGACCTTGGCGGATAAACCACAAAGTCCCTATTTCCCCTGGAAGTGGGAAAACTTCCAGTGGCTTGACAAAACTGGAAGGATTATCTGAGATTCAATTTGGGGGGCTGTGGTACCTCCAAGACCCTGATAATTATCATCTGAATGGGCAGGGGGAGAATTGAAGCCAAATTTAGTAACAGAGCCCTGGGGTAGACCTGCAGTTAGAAGACAGGGGACTGATCTCAGCTTTGGCCCCTTTTCATGTCCTGCTACAAATTTGCACTTTTTTCTTTTCTTTTTTCTTTTTTTTTTGAGATAGGGTCTCACTCAGGCTGGAATGCAGTGGCGCCATCATAACTCACTACAGCCTTGAACTGCTCAAGCAATCCTGCCTCAGACTCCTGCGTAGCTGGGACTATAGGTGCATGCCACCATGCCTGGCTAATTTAAAAAAAAAAGTTTGTAGAGACAGGGTCTTGTTATTTTTCCCAGGCTGTCTTAAACTCCTAGGCACAAGGGATCCTCCTGCCTTATCCTTCCAAAGTGCTGTGATTACAGGCATGAGCCACTGTGCCTGCCCAAATCCACACTTTCTTTTTCCCTCTCCCACACCAGTTCCCAAGCACAGACCAGCCAGATAGCACCATTAGATGTGTTCATAACTGTTTGAAGATGTGTTGATTCTGGCATGGAGGTACCATTGTCACCCTAGGTGAAGTCTCCAGTGGCATGCCAAAAGTCTCTCTCCTGTTCAGTGTTTTAGTTACTTGGATGAGGATGTGAGCATGCTCATCCAGTTTGAGAATGTCAGGAAACCAAGGAAGGCAGGCTTAGTAATTGGGAACACAGTTGTTGGTATCGAACTGACCAGGGTTGGCAACCTTTTTGCCACTTTCTAGCCGTGTGGCTTTGGGCAAGTGTTTTCATCTCTTTGAGCCTCACTGTCATCATTTGTAATAATAATAATCCAACCTCAGACAGTTATTGAGCAGGTTAAATGAGATAATGTGTGTAAAACCCTTAGCACAGTGCCTGGCACTCAGTCAATGTCACTGATTGTTATTAATAAATCACAACTGTAAGAGCTGCACTGCAGGCTCTGGACTCTGGGTTTAAATTCTAGTGCTGCCAGTTATTAGTTGTGAATAAGTTGCTTAACTTCTCTGAGGCTCAGCTTCTTCCTCTGTAAAATAAGGACAATAATACTTACCTTGGGCATTGCTGTAAATAAAGCATTCAGGCCAGAATAGACACATAGCAGATACTCAATAAACTGAGGTTACCATTCAGAGAAAGAGTGAATCCTGTGGCAGAGAAAACCAGGAAGTAGAGCGCTTAGCAGGAGGGGATGGGGTATTGACTCTAAAAATGCAAAGTTTAATAGTATCTTTAAGAGAAAAACCACCCACTCATTGAAAGAAGCTAAACTTTTTTGGATCTTGAGCCCTGAGAAGAATTTCTCCTATAAATAGATAGAAATATGAATGGGGTAGGGACCAACTGGCATTTGGTTAGGATGCCAGACCTCAGGCCCTGACCCCATCCTGTCCCTTTTCCTGTGGCTTTTGGCCCCTCCCCAAGAGATTCTATTGAGATACGTGTGACAGAGGCTGCTGGCTAGGAAATGAAATCTTATCTCAAAGCTGTGGCTGAATGCAGAATTCTGGTGAGCTGTCCTCCATGTGGAGAATGCCTTTGACCTAGGGAGGTTGCCATCCAGGCCTCCATCCAGGCCCATACCTGAATCTCAGCTCTATTGCTCCAGGGTAGAGGTAGCTGATCTGGAGTGTGTCAGCCTGGAGGGAGAGCTGGAGTATCCAACCCCTTTCCTATAGGGACTAGCTAGATGACTGCTCCTGCTTCTCTCCCCAGTGTGACCAGGCCTATCCAGCCACAGAAAGAAGAATGTCAAAAGTCTGGACCCACCCAGACTGAACCTTTGAGCTTCTTAGAAGTACAGTATCTGGGAAGTTTGGTCCGTGACTGTATCTTAGAACCTAGCTAGTCCATAATATCACCTTTCCTTCCAGTGGGTGGACTACTATGCCCTTAATAATAACGCTGATTTGGGGAGGAGTAAGTAGAGCTGACCTTTAGCTTGCTAGGTGTCAACATCACCCTCGCTCTTCAACCTTGTTGATCTTTCTTCTGTTGCCCCCAAGAACTAAACAGCCAAACCTATGACCAACTCAGGGTGTGGCTGTTAGCTGTCTCCTACTGCAGAAGAAATCAAGGAAGTCCAGGCTGCCTGCCCAGCACCCCTCCATAGAATGCCTGCCATGCAACCAGGAGCTGGTTAGTGTAGCCCCCAAGGATTTAAGAAGGCCTCTTTAGCTTCCCTCCTCTTCTCTGGATGTTTGAAGCAGTTCAGGACTCAATAGGAGAAAAATTCAACTTATTTTTTTTCTAGACCAACCCTGAGCACCAGTCAAGAAGTGGTCTGTCTATGCATTTACCAGCATTGGCCAGTGGTGCATTTAGTTGAGATGCACAACAAAATTGGGCAACTTCATTTAAATATCTGCATTTCTGACCCTTTACAAGCAAATCGGATGATCTGGTGGCACTGGGTGCCTATTCCTATGTAGTAACCAATCAGCCAGAGCTGACTGGCAGCTGCCTTTTTTAGACAAGGTGTGTGCTCTTGAGCCCCTACCCTTCCCTGTCCCAGAAGCTCTTGGGTCTCCACAACCCCCTTTTCTTACACCCATTGCTGCTGTCATTGGCCTAACCTGCCTGGTTTCTACATGTGTTTGAGTTTGCCACCTTTGGATTAGGCCAAGAAGTTATGCTTTATTATTCGTCTCAAACTGTGATCATCAGATTGGGTTGTACAATGAGAATTACATGACAGCGTGACAAGCCATCCAATGTCTGTGATGGAAAACCACCTCCAACTTACCATCATCCTTTCAAACTTTGCCATGGAGACTCCCTGTCATTACTTCTAGTAAAACCTTTGTCATCTCCTTAAGGATGAGTTTGAAGTTCTACTCAAGGGCAGGATGTTCTCCCCCAACAAGAAGTGCTGCTGTATTTGTCTCTGATTGTCCTCCAACCCCTGAGAGGAATGGAGGGAGGGGCATTCAGGTGCTAGAGGTCACTGAAGACCCAGTGATGCGTTAGATGGTGTCCTTAGTCATTCCTATCATAGCCACCGTAATGCATTTTCAGTAGTTAAAAACACCACAATGTAACTGGATAATTTTAACACCAAAGCACAATTCACAAGAAGCAATTCTGCCCAAACAGTGTGGCCCAAGGACTCTGCATTGGACTGGGAAGCCAGACAGATCTAGGACTGAATCCCAACACTGTCACTTACTAATTGCTTGACCGTGGGCAAGGCATCTCCCCTCTCCATGCCTCAGTTTCTTCCTCTTCCAGATGGGCACCACATTGGACTCTTGCAAGGATTAAATGACCTAACCCATGCTTACCCAATGTCTGGAATGTGGGCCACACTCAATAAGTGCTCTCTGTTATTACTCTTACCCAGGTTTTGAGGAGTTGATTCAATCCAAGAGTGAAATTTAGAACATTCATGGCAGAATGGATGACTTGCAGGCAAAGTTAGACCCACTAGTGTGTTTTATTTGGCCTTTGCAGCATTTACAAAAATGAATTCATCATTTCCAACATTTAAAAACCAAGAGAGTTAAAAAAAATCAGGGGAGTTCATGTAAAAATCCAGACTCCTGGCAGCTCTTAGAAAATGGGAAGATCTAGGAACACTGGGCCCTCGTTCTCAGAGGCAAAAATGGGCTGTTCCTTTCCAATGGGACAGGGGCTCGGACTTGTGCCAGTGCCCACCTGGCCCACTTCGCTCATTTCTGTTGCCTGCTTGGCTCTTGCGGGCATGTGAGCTTTTTTTTGATCTGGAGGAATGGATCAACCTTGAGCCAATCCTCCGTAAATATCATTTCCTGCAGATGGGGTTTAGAGAAGGTGAACAGCAGGTTGCATTTCCTGGCAGGGGCCCATGGTGCCATCTGTGTTATCGATGAAATGCAGAGCCATCAGCTTCAACAATTTGAGGGGCAGAGATGGGGTCATGGTCCTCTGAAAAGCATCTGAGAAATTAACAGATTTGTAGCTGTGAATGGATGGCCACCTCATCACCCCATACAGGTGGGCTGAAATTTAATGAGGAAAAAGCGTAAAGTCTTGCCCTTATGTCTGAAAACCAGGCTGGCCAAGTACAGACTGGGGAGAGATGTGCTTAGCAGCAGCACTTGTGAAAAAGACTTAAGGTTCTCGTTGACAATGAGTTTTGGTATGAGTCACTGTGAGGCAGTTGCCAAAAAACCTAATCTGATTCTGGGCTGCGTTTATAGAAGTCTAGTGTCTGGAAGACCTTTCTAACAATTAGAGCTGTCTTGAAGGAACAGGCAGGCAGTCTCCTAAGCCTTGATCTCCCAGGCGTAGGAGGTGCTCGAGGCTGGGTGATGAATCCCTGGAAGAGATTGTCAGAGTGGGGATTTAGGCATCAGAGGGAGATTTGTTCTAGGTGACTTAGAAGGTCTCTGCCAATCCTGACATTCTCTGCTTTCTGCAGCCCAGTAGAGGAAAATAATTTCCATAACAAAAGTAAAACTCTTTCTGATAGAGGAAAGCAGGACTCCCTGAAGAGGCTCAAAATGGAAATGTAAACTTCCAGTTCTTACTAAGTAATGTGGGCAAAAGATATCACTGCCCCTACCCCACCCCTGACCCCCTGCCTAATTTCTCAGAGAAGGGGGGTTGGGGGTGTGGGGCAGGATCTGCTTTGCACATTACTGGTTATTTTTTTTAAAGCTGAGCTTTTACGCAGAGCTTGCAGACTGACGGCACGTGGGCCAGATTCAGCCTCAGGTATGTTTTATTTGGCCTGTACTGTGTCTTTTAAAAATGTGAGCTAGATGCCAACTTGTAAAAATGAGGAGATCTTGTATAAAATGTGGACTTCCCAGCACCTTTTTAAAAAGCCAGAAGGTCTGGCAGTGCTGGGCTCGTGTTCTGGGGATGAGCACCGATTGCCCTTCTGTGGCAGGACTTGAGCGCTCCCTTGGTCATGGTCCTAAACTCCCTACCTGGTCTGCGTCACCTGTTCACCTGAACTGCCTGGCCCCAATACGTATTGGAGTTCGCCATCCCTGGTGTCATGGCTTGTTTTAAAGGCCCTGCACTGTTGTGACCCTTAAGGTGCCATTGTGGACTCTGCTTGGTCATCCCCTAGCAGAGGGGCGGGCAGCTGGGAGTCCGTGGAGGGATGGGTTTGGGCTAGAGGGAGTGGGAGCATAAATGCTTTTATAGCTGCTTTTAAAAAGTACCTGTGGCTCATATGCAGTCAGCTTCCAATTCTTTCATCTCAGTAAACACCCCCAGCTGTTCTATTGCATGGCTCCAAGGCCCCCAGTGGCTTTCCTTATAATGTCTCAAGGCTTCAGCTTGGTAACTTCCACACTGTGGGCCTGTTCTGGAGCTGTGCAGGACAGTGGCTTCCTCTTCCTCAGCAAAGCCTGCTAGATATTTGCAGACAGTAGTCTCCTCTCTCCCGGAAGCTGCTGACCATCCTGGCCCTGAGAAGACGGTGTTGGGTACAGAGAGACCAGATGGATTTCCTGGAGGTGGTTGAGACAGAGCTGCTTTCAGGTTGGTCCTGAGCTGGGCAGTTTCTTCTTGGAAGCCCTCAGTGTCACATGAAGCACTGTCTCCTCCAAAGGTCCCTCACTCCAGGCCCAGAACATCTCTGTCATCTGCTGGGGAGAGACAGAGAACTGAATCTTTTTATGAAGTTTGGGGACTTGGTGGTGGAAACTGTAGGCACTTCCCCCAGAAGCAGGAATCTTCGACTGTTAGCTCTAATCTGTTGGCTGCTACGAGTTGACGGGAGTGAGGCCTGCCTGAAGACCTCTTGGTTGCCCTACTCTGCAATAGAATTAGCTAGACTTCCACCCTGTTTGAGTCTGTCTCTCTGCTTTTTGGTTCTCAGGCTGAAATTGTCCATCCTGGCCCTTCACAACCTATAGGACACCCTCCGACACCACTTCCCTGCACAGCCAGCCCCTCCCTGTGTGGTTCCGTAGGCTTCTCACTTAGGAGATGCCCTGCTGTTCTGAGTTATTTCTAGTGTAGACATAGGGGTTTGTCTGGCCGTCCATGGTATAGCCATCTGGTGGCAGTTTCATGTTTTCACTGTGGTTGCCTCAGTGTCTTCTTTTATTGAGTCATCCTTTGAGTTTCCTTTTTACTTTTCCCTTATCTCTCTTTTTAAGGACTCGCCCTTTCTTGGGGCCTTTCTCCCACAGAATTTGTGAATTGTGGCACTTTCGGGAAGGTGGTATTTCTTGGGAATACCACCCCGCCAGTCATGGGGCAGGGTACCCCATGGTTCCTCGACCTTTGGAAGATGCTGGAGTCTGCATGGGGGGAGAAGATGGGCAGGAACCCTCTGACCTACCTGAACAGGGTTAAGTGTGCACGGTGGAGGAGGGGCGCGTGGTGTTCCCACACGTCCATCTCCCTTCACACTTTCCTCCCTCTATCCCCTTTTCCACACCACTTGTAAATGGCATGACATTTCAACATGAATGTCATGGCTGCTACCTAATTTGGGGTCCTGACCGGCTCAGCCTTCCCTGGGGGCTTCTAGAGGTCTGAGTCAGAAACAGCCAAGTCTTGTGTCTAAATGAGTTGTTCTATTAACTTGGCTTGGGTAGCTCTTGGTGACGAAACCTGACTGTTGCTGTAGGTATCATGTGGAAGGGTTGCGCGTGTGGTGTATGCATGTGTCTGTTGCAGGTGTGGGTGGAGAGGAGGGTCAGGCCTTCTTTTCTGCAGGGGCATCTGTTCTTCAGAGCCTCGTGGCTTGTGAAATGGTGTTGCACAAGGAAACAATCTATCTGGAGCCGATTCCACTCCTGTGTAGTGTGGGGAGCTAATCAAAACTTCGAGAGGAGAAGTGCCTGTCTTCCATCCAGAATCAAGATTAATTGATGTTCTTTAATGGAAACAAATCGAATCTCACAGCAACCCTTCCCATTAACCTTACAGTCATGCACTTTTCTATGAAGGCTGGGATGGTTCTTCAGAATCAGCAGGTTCTTGGAAACAGTTGACGCCTTGAAGCTATTTGTGTCTGTCCTCATAATGGCTGGTGGGAAACGAGGAGAAAATGCCTTTGGAACACCTGATGAGTGGCTGGAATGAAGGGATGATTCTTGTTTGCCTTGTGGCTTACACGGCACACTCATGTTGCATTGGATTTGATCTTCCTAGCAACCCCGTAATGCAGGTGGAGTTGGATTGAGTATCTTTAATTTACAGATGAGGAACTCCTCCTGCCTTTGGAGCACCAGTCCCTCAAGATGTCTGCTGAGTAAAGGGCTCTGTGTTCAAATAAGTGTATAAAACATTCTACTGCATCCCCTTCTTAAAGATTCATAGCTCACTTCTATGTATTAGAGGCTCTGATAAGTCCTGTAGAAAAAAAATGTATTTAATTCATTATTTCCTGAACTCATTAACCTATGTACTCTTTTTTTTTTTTTTTTACACTGTAATTATGGGCATCTTCTAGACCTACCGACATGTCCTGTAAAAACCAAATAATAAATATTCTAGGCTTTGTGGGCCATATGGTCTTTGTTGTAACCAATCAGCCATCCCTTTGTAGTGCAAAAACATCCACAGACAATAGAGAAATAAGTGGATGTGGCTATGTTGCAATAACACTTTATTTCCAAACATAGGCTGTGGGCCAGACTTGACTCATGGGCTGTAGTTTGCTGACCTCTGTTCTGGAAAAGCATCCTGCGGTATATCTTTTTGGGAGATGGTGCTTTAAGTGTCCCATGAGTACCACACAAGGACTGTACTCTCAGACCCTAGCACAGGTGGCATGGTGGCAATGTCTTGCGGAGTGTGGCTCAGAGGCTGAATGTCTTGCTCAGGGTATGTGACTGCTAAGTGCTGTCGCAGAGATGTCACCCAGGCTGTTGACCATAAAATCAATTTATTTTTCATTGTTCTCTTCTCTTTTGGAGTACAAGAAGGGGAAGGGGCAAAATGCTCCTGGGAAGGGGGCAAAATGCTCTGAGTGTCTGCTATGTAGAATCACAGTGATATACATGCTAGGTGCATATGGATGTTTGTGCACAAGTTGGTATCAGTGTGACCATGATATTTGTGTTATGAAGCACAAATGTGGTTGATGGGCAAGTTATCCAGTTAGAGGCCTTTGTTTCAAAGCACTTAACAGAAGATGCTAAAAAGAAGATTCAAAGGGCAATTTGAATTGAGCTCTGTGGTGACAAATCATTAATAGACTCAGCAACATACAAGAGTTTACTAAACACCTAACATGTTCCCTTGCTTTAATCAGAACTTTGAATTGTAAGCAACAGAAATCAGCTAAAGCTGGTGGCAGTAGAAATACACGGATTTTGTTATAAAGATGCAGGGTATTTTGTAGAATCCAGGTGGGGAAATGCAGTTGGCCCCAGGCTGGCCTGGGACCAGGAAGGAGGGCCAGGGAGCCCTGGTTTGTTCCAGGAATCAGTAGTACACTTCCTCTCATTTTGTCTTCTCGCTGCACATCTGCTTCTTCCTTCCTTCTCAGGAAGTCAGTCATTTCTAGTACTTGAACTACATGACAGGTACACAGTGGTTGCCCATGGCTCCTAACTGTGTGTTTCAGGTGGAGGTAAACACATGGAAAGACTGTTGGCTGTCTCGCTCACTCGTATTCTCTCTCTCATTTGTCTGTGATGCCTCCTCCCCAACTCTGAAGGGCTCAGCCTAGGCCATTCCTGAACCAGTCACTGTGGCCAGTGGGATGGGATTGACAAAGAGATCTAGGTCAGCCGGACCCTACTCCTGTGGATGGGGCAGGCGGTTTCCAAAGGAGAGAGGCCTACTGCAGTCCTGCCCTGGCCAGGCGCTGAGCAGGCACAGAGTTAAGAAGAATCCTTTGATCCCCTGACATTTATAAATGAGTTGGGAAATAAAACCAATGCATAGTAGTAATGACAATGTCACATGTGCTAAGTTGTTTCGTTAGGCAGTGGAGAAAATACTAGTATAAATAAGGCACTAGTTTGGCTGTATAGATGTTGAGCACCAAAAGATGGAGTCAGGAGAGGGTGTGTGGCCTGACCTTGTCAGGAAGGGCTGGCTTTCTGTAGCACAGAGACATTCTCTGAGGGTGGGTGGGAAGCAGAGTTCTGACTGGGAGATCAGCATGGACAAAGCCAGAATTGTAATATAAATGCAGTCTGGATGGGAGTGTTAAACTGGAAGGTTCTTTACCAAGAGAAGGGAAATAACTTTATTTAACAATTTTTTTCATATTAAAATTTTTCTTTAAAAGATAGGGTCTCGCTCTGTTGCCCAGGCTGGAGTATGTTGGTGCCCTCATAGCTCACTGCAGCTTTGAACTCCAAGGTTCAAGCATTCCTCCTGTCTCAGCCTCCTGAGTAGCTGGGACTGCAGGCATGCACCACCACCAAGCCTGGCTAACTTTTAAAAATGTTTTTGTAGAGACAGGGTCTTGCTCTGCTGCCCAGGTTGGTCTCAAATACCTGGCCTCAAGTGAACCTCCTGCCTCAGCCTCCCAAAGTGCTGGAATGACAAGCATGAGCATGCCTGGCCGGAGATAACTTTAGAAAGCAGTGGGAAATATGTTGGGGGAAAGCAGGAAGCTTTGCTGAAGACCCAGTCCCCAGTGGTCTCTTAATTGTAGCAGGAGGGGCTGGAAGCTGGAACTGCTGTTCCTGGGGGGAAGGAGCAGTGCTGGGGAAAGACCCTCAGCTCTACACAGGGAAGGGGAAGTTCAGGCTGGCAGATGGATGTCCTGGCCATGGGGCTGGGACACTCAGGAATAAGACTCAGGCACTGGGGACTAAGGCAGATGCTGTCACCAGCGGGGTGGGACAGAGGTGGGACCTGAGAGGATGGGAGGTGGGATCTGCCCTAGGCTGTGAGGCAGCAGCAGGACTAGCAATGGGGATGGAGTTGCTTTGCCTTTCCTCAAGCCACCCTCTTCCCTGTCCTCTCATTAAAACTTTCCTGTGTGTGTCCCATTTGCTTGGGACCTCAAGGCCAATGACGAGCCAATCATCTAGGGAGCTTTAGGTGCTACCCAATTTTAGTGGCATTTGCATTGGGACAGATGCCTTAAATGCCTTGATCGAAAAGAATGACAGTGCCTGGGATTTTGGGACAAAGACACTAAGCCCAATATCAAGGATCCCATCTGTGTCCCTTTGTGGAGAGTACTCTTGTTTGGGGATATAACGATCAAACAAGATGCCTGCTGTCCAGCAGCATGGGAGCTGAGCCCTGCGCCTAAAACTTTTGGAGCAGCAGCTGTTGGGCCATTGCATGACAATCTGGGCAGCATCTTTAGGGAGGAAAGAGCAGGCAGCAGAGGCACCATCTGAGGACCCAGGAGCTGCAGAGGAGGCTTCATCTTGATGTTTGCAGCCTCTCCTGGAGGTAGGTGGACTACATGCAGGACCTTGAATGATCTGGATATGAATTCTTTTTTAAAAATTGCTTTAATTGATGCATAAAAATTGCACATGTTTATGGGGTACCTGTGGTATTCTGATAGATGCATACAATATAGAGTGATCAAATCAGGATATTTAGAATTCCTATCGTGTCAAACATTTATAATTTCCTTGTGCTGGGAACATTTGAAATCTTCTCTCCTAGCTAGTACGAAATAGCCAATATCTTGTTTTGAACCATAGTCACCCTACTGTGCTATTGAACACTAGAATTTATTCCTTCTAGCTAAATATATGTTTGTACCCATTAACCAACCTCTTTTCCTCCCCGCCCCACCCTACCCTTCCCAGCCTCTGGTAATGATCAGTCTAACTTCTACCTTCATGAGATCAACACTTTTAGTTCCCACATATGAAAGAGAACATGTAATATTTATCTTTTTGTGCCTGGCTTATTTCACTTAACATAATGACCTCCGATTCCATCCATGTTGCTACAAATGGCAGGATTTCATTCTTTTTTTTTTTTTTTTCTTTTTTCTTTTTTGAGACAGAGTCTCACTCTGTCGCCCAGGCTGGAGTGCAGTAACATCATCTCTGCTCACTGCAAGCTCCATCTCCTGGGTTCACACTATTCTCCTGCCTCAACCTCAAGAGTAGCTAGGACTACAGGCACCCACCACAATGCCCAGCTAATTTTTTTTGTGTTTGTAATAGAGATGGGGTTTCACTGTGTTAGCCAGGATAGTCTTGATCTCCTGACCTTGTGATCAGCCCACCTCAGCCTCCCAAACTGTTGGGATTACAGGCGTGAGCCACTGCCCCCGGCCAGGATTTCATTCTTTTTAAATGGCTGAATAGTATTCCATTCTGTAGATATGAATTCTTGATCTTCTGCTTTCTCATGGGGTGAAGTTACTCAAGCCCCCTCATCTGTAAATAGGGGTGATAACCTGCGTGCCTGTTCCTGCCACATGTTATGTCTTAGTACATACCTGATTACACTGAACCTCAGGAATCACAGAATATGTCCTAACTCTCACCTGATGCAGGAATCCTCGACAACCGTGAGGCTTCTGATTGGAACTTCCTGTAGTAAGGGGCTGCCCACCTCAGAAACCAGACTATTTGCTTTGTTGGAAAGGCTTGCTAGGAAGGTCTTTCTTGAGTGGAACTGCAAGATGCCTCTCTCCTTTGGAACAATACAGACTAAGTCTAAGTTGGCTGCCTTATGGTAACACTTTCATCATTTGAAGACAGCTTTTGGGCAGGCATGATGGTTCACAGCTGTGATCCCAGCACTTTGGGAGGCCTAGGTGGGAGGACCACTTGAGGCCAGGAATTCGAGACTGCCTAGGGAACATAGTGAGATCCTGTATCTATTTGAAAAAATAAAATTAAAATAAGATAAAATAGGCTGGGTGTGGTGGCTCACGCCTGTAATCCCAACACTTTGGGAGGCCGAGGTGGGCGGATAACCTGAGGGTCAGGAGTTTGAGACCAGCCTTGCCAACATGGTGAAACCTCATCTCTACTGAAAATACAAAAATTAGGCAGGTGTGGTGGTTCACACCTGTATTCCCAGCTACTAGGGAGGCTGAGGTGGGAGGATCACTTGAACCCGGGGAGGCTGAGGTTGCAGTGAGCCAAGCAGAGATTACAACACTGTACTCCAGCCTGGGCAACAGAGTGAGACTCCATCTCAAAAAATAAATAAATAAAAATAATAAATAATAAAAAGTAAAATTGAAAGATAAAAAATTAAATAAAATGGAATAAAATAAAGACAGCTTTCATGTACTTCTAAATCAGGGGTGGGAAATAGTTTCCGCCTGAGGTGCCAACTGTGCTGGATTGCAGTGACGGCTGGCGAGCTGTGTGGAGGAGTATTCTGAGGCTGTGTCAGGGTCAGCAGGAGAGTGTCAGATCCACCCTGGGCTTGGGGCTGGGCATGGTGTATGTGAACAGTGTATTTATTTTCTCTGCTAAGCACTCATGCTTAGATTCTGCAGTCATGCTTCAGGTGACTTATGCCTTCACTCTCTGGTCTCTTTTTCTGGCCACACTTCAGCTTATCAACATTTAAAAAGCCATCTGGCTGCCATCTCTTCTCCCTAATTCGTTTCTAGGGTGGATTTGACCAATCTGGTTGGGCCAGCTGTGGTCTCTCCTAGAGCGTTGTTTCCTGCAATATCTTCCCAAATAGAGGAGGACCGTTTTTGGATCTGCAGTCTGCTAATAAACCTTACAAACTATTAACGGGTCTCTTAAAATCTGGAGCCCAAGCTAAGCACTGTCTTTCAGAAGTACTCTCAATGATTCGGAGGCTAGCAGGACTAATAATACATCCCTTGATCCTGTTAATGCGGCTTAAAGGTTGTGTTAGCTTTTTCCCTGTGTTTGTAAAGCCGAAGCTGTAGTGCACCCCCTGCGTGGGATGGCGACGGCAGGAGAGCCAGATCCAGTAGGGGCAAGATCTCCTCCTGTCCCCTCCCTGCCTCTGTGACTCTTGGTGGCTTGGGGGGTCTGGGGCCTGCAGGGGTGACGTGTGGCCCCACCGAGGTCCAAAGGCCACAGGTCTCATTCTGTCACAATGAAGTTGTCTGCCCTAAAGGTCCCTGGATCACTGTCAGTCTTGATGCTGGAGCAACCTGAAAAAAATAAGGACAATATAGACATTTTCTCGTAAACCTAATGGCACATAATTCAAGACCTGCTCTTTATTATACAAATTATGGTCTTCACTTCCTGTGTGTGGTGTGGTGTGTGTGTATGCGTGTGTCAGAAATTATCCTTTCTTAAACAATTGAGATAGTTCTTCTCCCTGCCCCGAATACCCTTTGAAAAGTTGGCCACCCTCTATAGACCCCCTTCCTTTTGCAGGGAGGAGGGAGTTTTACCAGGCTGTGAAAGGTGGTCTAAAAACCACAGCCTTGTCCAAGGTGAGGCCCATCAGAACTCGATGTGCCCCCTTGGAGGGTCTTGAAGAAGCAATCTGGCATCCCAATGAGGCCCCTGTGGCACAGGATTGGGCCATAGGTGACTTTATTAGTAGTTAAAGTAGTTAAATTTCTCACAGCCCAATTTATTGGAAAGGTAGCAATGTTTTCATTTAGACCCTAGGGCTGGGGTATAATTTAAGGAGAGTGGATTTTGATTTAGGAACTCGGTTAATGAGTGCCAGCCTTGTCAATTTTTTTTTATTGTGTCGAAAAGCACATCACATAAAATTTACTATCTTAACCATTTTAAATGCACAGTTCAATGACGTTAAATACATTCATAATGTTGTGCAACTGTCACCACCATCCATCTCCAGAACACTTTTCATCTTGTAGCACTGGAACTGCACCCGGTGAAGAGGAACTCCCCGTTCTTCCCCCATTCCCTGGCAATCACCAGTCTACTTTCTGCCTCTGTGATTTTGGCTCCTCTAGGCATCTCATGTGAGCAGACTCATACAGTATTTGTCCTCTGTGTCTGGTGTACTTTAGTTAGCATAATGCTTCAGGGTTCATCCGTGTTGTGGCGTGTGTCAGAATTCCCATCCTTTTTAAGGCGGAATAATATCTCATTGTATGCGCATACACCGCATCGTGTTCATCCACTCCTCTGGGGATGGATACTTGGGTGGCATCTGTGGTTTGGCTCATGTGCTGTGGTCTTGTCAATTTTTAGCCATGACTCGGGAAAGTGACTTAGCCCCTCAGTACCTCAGTTTCCTCATCCATTACATCGAACCTGCCCTCTGCGTGAGACTGAAGTAAGAATCGTTGTTTGTGACAGTGCATAACTGCAACAGTCTATCGAGTTGAAGTTATTTCTGAGAGCATTCGGCTAGCATTTCTCAGGGTGTCTGCTCTGTGGCCATTGGGCTTTGCCTGCGTGGAGTGTAGGAGGAAGGTGGGAGAGGATTCAGAGAAGCGATACGGAGATGACTGGGATGGGGCTGCTCCACCGGGTGTTTCGGGTGGGGCAGTTCTTCACTGTGGGGACTGTCCCTTATATTGCAGATGCTTAGTACCTTGACCCCGCCCATTAAATGCTGGTAGTACTCTCTCCAGTCATTGTGTTGACTTAAACATATGCCCATATTTTTGTATTCCCCTTGGGGGGATGGTCCTGCCTCCAGGTGAGAGGCAGGGCCTGAGTGTTTTAGAAGGGTCTGTGGAAGTAAGAAGATGAAGCACAGAAGAGGGAAAGCATACGAGAGTGACCTGGTGGGCTGATACATCTGCAGTGTGCATTTTAACAGTTGGTGCTCAGGCCCTCTGAGTGTTTGTATTAGTCACGGTCCTCCAGATAGAACCAATTGGAAAGTATATATACATATATATATATACATGTGTGTATGTGTATGTATGTATATGCATATCTATCTGTGTGTCTATTTATCTCTCTGAGGGGATTTATTAGGGGGATTGGCTCACATGATAATGGAGGTTGGGAAGTCCCATACTAGGCCATCTACAAGCTGGAGATCCAGGGAATCCAGGAGCCTTGGCCAATCTAAGTCTGAAAGTCTCAGAACCAGAGAAGCCAATGTTGCAGCTTTCAGTCTGAGGCCAAAGGCCTGAAAACTGAGGGGAGGCCGCTGGTTCAAGTCCCAGAGTCCAAAGGCTGGGGGACCTGGAGTTCTGATGTCTAAGGGCAGGAGAAGAAAGATGTCCCAGCTCCAGGAAAGAGAGAAAAGCAATGTGCCTTTCCTCTGCCTTTATGTTCTATTCAGGGCCTCAGCTGATTGGCTAGTGCCAACCCACACTGGTGATCTTCCTTACTCCGTCCGCTGATTCACATGCCAATCTCTTCCAGAAGCACCCTCACAGACAGACCTAGGAATAATTCTTTACCAAAAATCTGGGTGTCCCTGCTTCCAGTCAAGTTGATACCTAAAATGAAGCATCAGCATTGAGCAGAGAGGAGCTTGGGTCACAGGAGGACCACAGCTCTGGGAGGGAGGCAGCCATCTGTGTTCAAACGCCAAGCTTCCTCCCAACTAGTGAGGGAGTCTTGAGAATATCTTCTTCCACCTCTGGGCGCCATCTGTAAAGCGAGGGCATTGAAAAGGTGGTCATTTTCAACTCTGTGGCTCCAGGATTTGAAGGCCAAACAACGTAGATTTCAGTGGGCCGAAAGTAAGGACTGCTCACTTCTGGGATTGGGTAGAAAAAGGTAAAATCTAACAAGGATGCTGGAGTGGGAAGAGCTGACCTGCTGAAATTGCGTCCTAGACCTTCTTATTCTCTTTCTTTTGATTGTTTGTTGAAATACAGTTCATTTTTTGAATATGTAAAATAGACATACACTATCATATTCAAAACATAAAAGGTATTATAAGTAGAGTAAAAAGTAAATTTCCGCCCCCACCACTTAGCTTTCCTTCCTGAAAGGCCACCTCACTTTATCCTCCCAGGAATACTGGACTCTCATTTTCTTTGAACTAGGACTCAGAAGGTTGTTTGAAATGCAGCTTGGTTGTTATGCCTTTAACTTTCTGGTCTGAAGGGTGAGAAATTTGATCCTCCTGTAGCGTGTGGTTAGTTTCCTACAATGAATTTTCCTTATTAGTCATAGTTTCTTTTTGCAACTCTTGGATAGAGATACAGCCTTTTTCATCTCTCTTTTTATTCCTTTTACCCTCAAATTCCTGGTCCTTCATCTGAATCAAAGGATGCCACAAGCACAGATCAAAACTGGGATAGGACATCTGGATGCCTTCCAGCTTCTCCATCCATGGATTTCACAGGGGCTCATTTTACATAATTGTCTATTTCGATGATTTCTAAAATGGTTTCATAGCTTCATATTTTATTTTGTCTTGGAGTTTAACTTAGTCCTGCAAGTAACTGCTTTGCTCTTCATCTGGTGTTTAAAAGTTTTTGCTCAGTGACTGGGAAGCACTGTTGGATGTTAACAGTAAACTGAGGGAGGAACCCTGGACTCAGAGGCAGAAAGCCTGGGTTTGTGCAAAGCAAGCTTCTTTTTTACTGTGTGACCTTCGGCAAGCTCCTTGGGCTTTCTGAATCTCTGCTTCCTCATCTGTAAATGAGGGTTATGCTACCTGCCCCATATGACTGTTTCTGTTGTTAAATAAGGCAATGAATATGAGTATTCCTTGCAAACTGTTAAGGGTCTTGCAATTATAATTATTGTAATTCCTTCAGAAAATATTTATTAAGCTTCTGTTGTGTTCTGGTTACCATCAATCCAGTGGGAAATGAGCTTATATTCTTGTGTGTGTGTGTGTGTGTGTGTGTGTGTGTGTGTGTGTTGGAGGTGGGCAGGGGTGATAGAAGACAGGGAGACTGTCAATAAAAGGGTTAAGTAACAAATAGGACCCATTCAGATAATGGTAACCATTACAAAGAAAATAAAACAGAGCAATGAAATAGAGGATGAGCGGAGGGGAATGGTTCCTGATAAGAAATCAGGAAACGTCTGTAAGCTGACATTGAACTGTCATGTGAAAAGCAGGTAAAGAGAATCCAGGCCAGGGAAGCAGCAAGTGCAAAGGCCTTGGGGTGGGAACAACAAGCTTAGGGAATTGGAAAAGAGAAAGGGCGGAGGAAACGGCAAGAAAGTATGTGTATCAGAAATGAACTGAGAACAAGGCAGAGACTGTCACAAGAAGAGGTGGGAGAGGTTGGCCAGGTCATGGTCATGGAGGGCCTTGTGGGCCCTGTTAAGAGTTCGTATTTTATTCTATGTGCAGTTGGAGATTTTAACAGGGAGGTCATGGGACCAATTTTCTGGTTTAGAAAGATCTCTCCTCCTAGAGTGTGGAGAACAGCTTGTTAGGCAAGGGGAAGAGTGAAACCAGTTGGGGGCTATTGCAGTAGCCTGGGCAAGGGAAGATGCCTGCACACCAGAAACAGCACGGACGAAACCACTCTTGGGGTTTGTGGCATGAAGCTCGGGGACCTGCTTTCGTATGAAAAGGGCAGTCTTCTGGTGTAAAGGAGGATGCCTTCCGTTTTCCCTTTGCTCTTCTAGTTTCTTGCTCTTAGGAGTATGGAGGGAGTTGAGGAAGTGGGCAGGGGCAAATGTTGCATTTTTTTTTTGTTTTTTTCAGATGATGCAGGTTTTGGACTGCAGGTGCCTATGATGAATCAACAAGCATTTATTGACTGGAGGAAGGTTTTTATAGGCCTTTGGTTTCCACTTCAGACCAGTCTTTCTGTGGACAAACTGGGCATCCTCCCAGAAGCCCAACAGAGAATAGACTCCATTATTTGTATCTCCAGTGTGCACAGGAGCAGCAGTGATCCCAGAGAGGGCCACCTGTATGGCTATGTAGGTTGTCCCCTACACAAGGGCACCAGGTTGAGAAGTGGGGCCCCAAATCCAGTTGAAGTTCTTCTCTCCAAGCAATTTGCCTGGGCATGGAGCTGCATCAGCAGGGGAAATGGGAGTCTTTTCCAATGGGCTCCAAGACACCATCTGGGCTGGCAGTAACCCTTCCCAGGCCCTGCAGATTTCTGCTTTGTGGCCTGGTTTCCTGGGAAGCTCTGTCTTCACCTACTTTATTCCAGTCAGTCAACATTTATTTTAGCAAATATTTATTGAGTAGCTACTGTATGCCAAGCAGTGGATTTACACTGATGAACAGGAAGACACGCATCCTGCCCTCATGAACTTATAGTCTAGCGGAAGTCATTCCAGCTTGCTTGCTTTCTTTTCTTTTCTTTTTCCTTCCTTCCTTCCTTCCTTCCTTCCTTCCTTCCTTCCTTCCTTCCTTCCTTCCTTCCTTCCTTCCTTCCTTCCTTCCTTCCTTTTTCTTTCTTTCTTTCTTTCTTTCTTTCTTTCTTTCTTTCTTTCAGCCAGGATGGTCTCGATCTCCTGACCTCGTGATCCGCCTGCTTCAGCCTCCCAAAGTGCTGGGATTGCAGGCGTGAGCCACTGCTCCTGGCCCCAGCTTTCTTTCTTCATGGCAACTGGAGAGAGATGTCTTTCTAGGGAAGCCTGAGCTGATCTCAGCCCCTGTTCTTTGAGACATTAGCTATTACCACCTGACTTGGGAGCACCTCTGGGGTTGGGAAACAATGACCGCCATCTACTCTGCACACGTACACCTTTGTCTAGAGTTTAGGGGAGCTGGGACCAGCGTGGTTTATGGACTGTTATTAGCTGAACTCCTTCATCCTCTACTTGGGAGCAGCACAAACTCACACACAAAGTGACACTGAGGTTTCCACTGGAAAAGGGGACAATTAATTACTGAGCCTTGAGTCTTCATAAAAACCCTCCTTAAACTAGGTATACTTTTCTGTATACCTAGTTTTCTGTATTGCACTTCAACAAAAAGTTAAGAAAACACCACTTAAGTTTGTCAAACTGCCAGGGTCTGAGCTCAGAAAAATCAAGACAGGGCTGAGGCTGGGAGTGGTGGCTCACACCTGTAATCTCAGCACTTGGGGAGGCTGAGGTAGGAAAATCGCTTGAGGCCAGGAGTTTGAGACCAGCCAGGGCAACATAGTGAGACCTTATCTCTACAAAGAATAAAAAGATTAGCTGAGCATGTTGATGAGCACCTGTAGTCCCAGCTACTCAGGATGATGAGGTGAGAGGATGGCTTGAGCCCAGGAGGTTGAGGCTGCGAGGCTGCAGTGAGCCGTGATTGTGCCACTGCACTCCAGCCTGGGTGACAGAGCAAGAACTTATCTCAAAAAAAAAAAAAAAAAAAAAAAGAAAGATGGGTCAGGCACATCCATCAGGCCTTCCTATCGTCTCTGCATCTTGATGGGATCCTCAGATCACTGGCCCATTTTTCAGCTTAACTAAGTAATCAGATTATTTTATCAGACTTTAAGGAATCCATAAGAAATTGCATTATAAACCGTGGTGTCCCTAGATACCACAAACACTGAGGTTCACACTGGGGGATACCCCTCTCTAGGGCCCTCTTTCTCCCCAGCTTCAAGGTGGTTGGGGAATAGAATTAGTCATAGCTTACTTGGGAAGCTTGGAATGAGAGAAAGTCAGAGTTGGGTGGTTTTCAGATGTTTTTTTCCAGGCTGCGGTGGAGCCGGGAGAATGAGAGATTCCATACATCTTGTGACCAGATGTGGTATCTGCAGCTGGGACTAGGCTGTATCAACAAAACGGAGTCAATTTTCAACCTTCCCTCTTTATGTACCTGTTTATTTTACTATTTACATTGTGTGTGTGTATCTTTCATTATAAAAATAATGCCCACTTCTCCCCCTCAGCATCTTACTAAGAAAACGTTCAAACGTGTAGCAAAAATACCTAATTAAGAAAATCAGACCTACTGGAAGGGAACCATAAAGAAAGTGAAAGTTTCTGAAAACCCTATCTTCTGGAGAGAACATTGTCATTACTTGTTTGTTATATAATCCTCCAGATTTTTTTGTTTTTAGTACGTACTAATGTATACTATTATGATTGCTTTAACAATCAGTTATTATTTATACTATTTTGCATCTTTAAAAAAATTTAACAATTTATCCTGGACACCTTTGCATATGTGAGAATTTATTTATTTATTTATTTTTTTGTGACAGAGTGACACCCAGGCTGGAGTGCAGTGACTCCATCTCGGCTCACTGCAACCACCACCTCTTGTGTTTCAGAAGAGATTCTCCTGGCTCTGCTTCCCAAGTAGTTGGGACTACAGGCATGCGCCACCACCCCTGGCTAATTTTTTAAAAATATTTTTGGTAGAGATGGGGTTTCACCATGTTGGCCAGGATGGTCTCCAGCTCCTGATCTCATGTCATCTGCCCACCTCGGCCTCCCAAAGTGCTGGGATTATAGGTGTGAGCCACCATGCCCAGCCCATCATGTGAGAATTTATTGATCTACATTATTCTATTTTTTAACATTTTATTTTTAGAGACAGAGTCTCACTGTGTCACCTAGGCTGGAGTGCAGTGGTATGATTAGAGCTCACTGCAGTCTCAAATTCCTGGGCTCAAGAGATATTCCAGCCTTGGCCTTCCAAATTCTGGGATTATAGGCATGAGCCACCACACCTGGGTATTCTATTTTTAAAAGTTGTTCTACTGAAATGTGAATTATGTACCACAAAATTCACCCATTTTAAGTGTACAGTTCATTGACTTTGGTAAATTTTCAGAATTGTGCAGCTAACACCATAGTCCAATTTTAGAACATCTCCACCCCTAAAAGATTCCTTCTGCTCATTTGCAGTCACTCCCTGTTCTCATCCTTATCTCTAGGCAACCACAGTCTATTTTCTGCCTCTATAGATTTGCCTTTTATGGGCATTGCATATAAATGGAATCATACAACGTCTGTTTTTTTTGTATGTGTGTGTGTGTGTGTCTAGCTTCTTTTAATGAGCATAATGTTTTTGAGGTTCATCTACATTGTAACGTAGATCCATACTTTGTTCCTTTTCATTGCTGACTAATATTCCATTTTAAGATATAGCACATTTGGTTTATAGCACATTTGTCAGTTGGTAGACATTTGGATTGTTTCCAGTTTTTGGCTGTTGTGAATAATGCTGCTGTGGACATTTATGTGCAAATCTCTGTGTGTACATAGGCTTCATTCTTTTTGGTGCCTAGCTAGAGTTCCAATGTATGGCTCTACCATAGTGCATTTAGCCAAATTCCATTGGTGGCAATTTACTTGGTTTTCAATTTTTTTGGGGATGATATAAATAGTGCTTTATCAGACATCTTTGTACATAAGTCTTTGTATGTATGAGGGGCTGTTTTTGAAGGATATATATTTAGAAGGGAAAGTTCTGAATCAATGGCTATAAACCTTTGAAATTTCAATAGCTAATATCAAAGTGGTCTTCTAAGAGAAGTTGCCCCTAATTTATACTGCCACTGTTCTCAACACACTTGTCAATGTGGGCCGGAATTTATATTCTAATCTTATAAGTGAAAAGTCTCTCATTGTCATTTGAATGGGAATGTCTCTCATTATTAGAAAGGTTATTGACCATTTGTAAGTCATTTTCTTAATTTTCTATTGGGTTGTTGATCTTTTCCTATGGCTTTGATATAACTATATTTTAGAAAATTGGCTCTTTGCTTATAAAATGTACTGTGAATTTTTTTTATTCGTCAGTTTATCTTTTATTCCCCCAAAACTGTGTTCATGGCTGTTGTGCTGTACAGATGTTTTACGTTCTTAAATAATCATGTGTGTTAGGAGAAAAACCCCTGCGAACATTGTACAGTGTCACTTAGCTATTTATAATATCCCCAGAAGGAGGTGAGGAAGGTAAAATATTGGTGGGGAGAAACCTGAGGAATGTTATATGTGCTCCATCTACCAAACATCTGGATGATTAGGAGACATTTTTACCTCTTATTTAGTTATGTTTGTGTCCTATAAGCCCAGCCTCCAAGTATTAGTGTGAAATCTGAGAACTGAATCTGGACTTTTTGGGGGCCTTCTGGCCCCTTGCTGGTAATAATACTGACAGACACTATTAATTGAATGCATACTGTAGGCCATTTGTTCCAGTTAATCCTTGCAATAACGCTGGAGATAGGCAGTTATTTCCCCATGGAAAATGACACAGGAATTTGACAGCAACTTGCTCAAAATCATACAGCAAATGCTGGAGATGGGATTCAAACTCAGATTAGCCTGACACCCTAGCCCTGGGCTGAACTAGGACTCCCTTCATCCTCCCTTCCTGAAGCATTGAATGAGTTGGCCTAGCACTGACCAATAAGGGGATATTTCAACAGGGCTTTAGAAAAGGACAAGATCCCCAGGAAGGTAAATGTATGGTGAGAAGGCCACTGACTTGAGCATGGCTGGCAAGATCTGTGGGTCCTAGTCTTACCCGCTGCCCAAACTCTTTTCTTGTAATAAGAGACAAGGCATGTGATTGCAACAGAGTCCGGGGAGTAAGAGCGGGAAAAGTGGATGGGTTCCTAAGACCTTTGTGGGTTTTCTGTTTGCTACGTGGCAGGAATTAGCTGACTCTTGGCAGTTGGATCTCAGTCTGGTGGAGAGACATCTGAGGCAGTGGGAGAAGAGAGGGGTTTCAGGCTCTAGCTCCAAAGTCAAAGTGGTTTCTAGATTCATATTGCTCTGCCTGGGATGTTTTGACACTGGGAGATGCTGTAGGGGGGTTGGCTAGACTGACTAGGACTAGAGATATGGAAGGCCTAGAAAGGTTATGGTCAAAACCCATAAACATCTTGGGGGTCTGGGAAAGGGTAGACATACTCTTGCTCATTCACTGCTTTCTCAGGAAGGCTACTGTGCCCAGTGCAACTGTGGGAGGGGGGGCACACAAAGATGAATGGTTTGTGGGGCCTGCACTCAAAGGACTCACTGTCTGGATAGGGAGATGGGATCTGTTCAGACATTGCTGGAAGTAAGGTCGAAGTGATAACACAAGAGCTTCAGGTAACAGAGCAGAAGGAGCTCAGACTCTGTAGTGAGATAGGCCTGGCCTTGAATTACGTTCCATAAGAGCAACAACAACAATATCCCTCGTGTGTTGCATGGTGCGGTAGACACAAGAGTTCCCTCGTCAGGATTGAAGGACATATCCCCAGGTCCGGGGATTTACTGTGAGATGATAGCTCTCAGCTGCCTGCCCTCTTGGAAAACTGCTTCTGCTGAAGAGAGCTGCCTCACCCAAGATCACATCCCCTTCCCAAAGGCCCACTACCTCACCTCAACCTGGGACAACTGCAAAGGGCCAACCTCAGCTTCAGTGCTTCCCCGTGGAATCTGCTGAGGCCTTCACTGGCCCTGTGCTGTGGCCTGACTTCTCACTCAGCTCAGTCCTTCTTCCTTCTCCTCCCTCCCGCGGGTTTTGAAACTAACAGCAGACCCTAACACACTTCCTGTATGGTAGTCTGCATCCCCGAGTTTGCTTCCCAAGGAGCCCAATCTACAATACATAGATGATCATGATAGACCTCTGAGTTGGGATTACTTGCTTGATCTTACAGCTAAAGCACTTGAGATTTAGGACTCAATGGCTTGCCCAGAGTCAGCGGATAGCAGATCTCAGGTTCAACCCAAATCTAGTTATTCCCAAAGCCCTCTCTTTCTATATTGCCACTGTCTAGGTGTGTGACTCTAAACAGTAGAAACAATGGGGTTACAAAATCGGCTTGCAGGAACAGAACTCAAAGTTCATTTGGTTACAGCTCCTGTTCTTTAATCTCTGGATCTGAGTTTCCTCCTCTGTAAAACAGGGACAATAGTACTTAAAGCAAGGTGTTATGAGGATGGGGTGCCCAACTCATCCTGATTTGCCTGGGACTTTCCCAATTTCCCCACTGAAAACCTTATATCCTAGGAACCCCCTCCATCCCTAAGCCTTGATGGTGGCTCACCCTATGTGAGGATCAACTTCAGTTGATCCATAGAGTCATTCATTCATCAAATCTTTATTGAGCATCTACTATGTGCCAGGTGCCATTTTAGGGTCTAGGGATACTGTATGAACAAAGCAAAGTCCCTGCCCTCCTGGAGTTACCTCAGGAGCGGGAGGCAGACTGTCATGAAATAGACAAATGAGGACATACTATGATGTTAAGCACTGATAGGTGTGATGAAGGAGATCGAAGACAGTAGGGGGATGCAGGGTGCTGGGCTGGACGCTGGAGAGAATGTCCTGTTTTAGGGAGAGGGGACAAAGGAGGCCTCTGGGGTGAGGGGATTTTTGTGTTAAGACCTGAATGAAGGGTGAGCTGGCCATGCAGATCTCAGTGGAAGTGAGGTGGGAGAAACAGTATGTGCCATGGCCCTGGGCATTTTTAGCAGGTTTAAGAAAGATTCAGGAGGCTGCTGTGTCAGGAGCACTATCAGCCAAGGGAGATAAATAGAAGATGAGGTCAGAGAGGCATCAAGGGGCCATAACCATGCAGGACAGTGGCACAGTCAGGGGGATTTGTTACTGTTGTGCTGAGAATAGATCATGAGTCTATTTGAGGATCAGAGAAGTTTCATGGGGGAAGCCATATTGAAAACATGGGCTTGGGAATCAGACTCCCTGAGCTTCCACACCCGTCAGCTGTGGAACCATGAATTATTCGCTTACTGTGTTTAAGCCTTGGCTTCCTCAGTAGTAAAGCAGGGATAATACAGTACCTATTTTATGGAGTAGGTTTGTTGTGAGGGTGAAATGCAATAATGCACGTAGACGTTAGCACAGAGCCTGCTTTTTTTTCTTTTCTTTTTTTTTTTTACAGCTTTTCGTTGTGATAAAATTTACTTCATTTTTAATATTTATTTACAATATACTGAAGATAAAATGTACAGTTTTCACCATTTTTAAGTGTATGTTCAGTGGGATTGAGTTTGTTCACGTTGTTGTGTAACCGTCACCACTATTCATCTCAGAACTTTTTCATCTTCCCCAAATGAAACTCTGCACCCATTAAATACTAGCTCCCCTTCTCCTCCACAACCCCCTAGCAACTCCTATTCTACTTCTGTCTCTGTGAATCTGACTACTCTAGGTACCCTGTATGAGTAGAATCATACACTGTTTGACCTTTTGTGACTGGTTTATTTCACTTGCATAATGTCCTCAAGGTTCATTCAAATTACAGTCAGAATTTCCTTTCTTTTTAAGGCTGAATACTATCCTATTATATGGATAGACCACATTTGTTTATTTATCTGTGATGGGCATTTGGGTTGCTTCCATCTCTTGGCTATCTGTATGATAATAATGCACCTGCATTTTGTAAGCACTGACTGGACTTACTTTTGCCATAGTTTTTATCCTGGTTTGCTCGAGCACAGGGAAATGATAGGCACATAGGACCAGGAGGCAGGAGATGTAGATTCTAGATTTAGGTGGGGCTGACTCATTTATTGAGTCTCAGCTGTGTCCTCTGTGAAACGGTGATGCAAATGCTTACTTCAGGAGGCTTGTTTTAAAGACCAATTAGATATAGTTTGCAAACGTGATAGTTGTACCATCCAACATGGTAGCCACCAAGCCACATGTGGCTGTTGAGCATTTGAAATGTGGTTTGTCCCATGTGAGACGTGCTGCAAGGGCAAAATCCATGATGGACTCTGAGAACTTAATACAAATAAAAAGAATAAAAAATATCTTGTTAATAATTTTTTATATTGATTACACATTAAAGTAATAGTATTTTGGATATATTGTATTAAAGAAAATATATCTTAACATTAATTTTACCCCTTTTAAATTTTTTAATGTGGCTACTAGAAAATTTAAAATTACACTTGTGACTTTGTGTTTTGATTGGACAGCGCTGGTGTAGAGTTCAGTGTGCATTTTCGAATCATAATCAGCAACTTTCTGGGTGCCCCTCCCTGGGTCTGGGATCTGAAGGGACCTCTCTCCCAGAGCTCCAGGCTGACAAGTGATTTACATCACCAAGGTGCTGTAGTCTAAATGGTGATCAATGTTTATGGCCCATGGAAGCTTAAACAAGCCAAGAGTAGAATAGGCCTGGGCATTGCTGCCAGTAACGTCCAGCCTTTAACGTGCAGTTCTTGGCTGCCTCCACAAAGGGCGGTTTTCAGCGTCACCGCTCTGCTGGGATTTGTGATTTAGCTCCGTGCTCCCCAGCGACAATAGATTTCTTCATTTCAAAGCCTAACTCCTACGAAGGCTGGGGCTGGGGGTGGGGAGGGCCTGCGATCGCCTGGCTTAGGCCTTCTGTGTATGGCTAATTGTATTACCACAGTTTCTTTAGGGAAAAATCATGCATTCACTTAGGACTTACAAAAAAAAAAAAAGACCTTAGGGAGAGTTGGTACCTCGTTTGGGTGTAGAATGTTTTCCCCCTCTGGGGCAGAGGAGAAAAGAATTTCTATTTTGCAGCTGGGAGAAAGCTGTTGTGTACACACCCTCCCTCTTCCATTTTATCTCCCAACCGATAAGATCTGCAGGGAGCTGAGACAACCAGTGTTTGTCACAGAAACAGAGATCAGTTCAGAGCCCAAGGCCGTGGAGGCAAAGGCATGTCTAGCCCAGGCCCAGGAGTGAGCGGGGTGGCAGTCAGGGAGGCCTGAGGAGTGGCCTGGTGACCTCTGAACTCTCTCCCTGCTCTGACAACGCCAGGACTTCCTGGCTAAGGCTCTGTCCAAGGCTGTGTGCTCAGGGCTGTGTGTCCAGGCCGTGAGGCTGTCACTGCTGTGGCCTTTCTGGCAGGCCCTCTGCCTTCTCCAGCTTTTCTGAGGGTCACACAGGGACCTACTCCCTTGGAATTTTGTCACAAGAAATATTCTAACTTGGGGTCTAAGTAATTTCCAAGATGGGTTCCTGGTGTTTGATGGTTTCATTCATTCACTGCTGAGGTGTTGGTCCCTGAATAATGGAAGCCACAGGGCTGGGAGTGGTGGTGGTGGAGACGAGCCCTTCCTAGGGTGTCAGACTATAGCAGTAAGATCTACATCCTGTTCTCATGTTTTGGTGGGGAATGGGGGAATGGGCCAGAGATGCTGGCTTAGCAGGCCAAAGACCAGGCCCCATCAGTGGGTGAACCACTTAGGGCAGGGAAAATGGTTCCTGCCCTGCCTACTCTACAAGGTTGTTATGAGGATCAAATGAAATCCTAGGTAGGAAAGCCATTTGCACATTGTAAAGGGCTGTGTGAACACAGTATTACCTTTGCTTTTTCTGTAGCACCTAGCTTTATTACTTAATTAGTTTGTTTCCAAATATTTTTGAAACTTTACTATGTTCCAGGTTCCGAGGTGGGCACAGGGGCATACAATATTGAATAAACACATTCCATCCCCTTATAGCTCATGGACCAGTACAAGGGAAAGACAAAAAGCAGGCAATTGCAATTTAGAAGGTAGCAGGTGCGGTAAGGGTGTGGGTAGAGGGTGCAGGAGCACAGAAGAGTTCTCGATCTTGCCTTTGAGGGCTGTGGAGGGTTTCCTGGAGGAAGTGACATCTAGGCTAGGGTCTGAGGGATGGAAACAAACATGTGGTCGATTCTCAGTTAATATTTGATAAATGAACAAGATAGTTTTAAATGGCTGTGAACTGTCAGGATAATTGCCCCAGTGCTTAGTTATCAGTTTATAGATAGGAAATTGATTCAGAGAGGTTAAGTGGTTTCCCAGGGTGCCCACCACCTAAGTGGCACTAGAATCCAAGTTCAAGGTTCAGGGTGATTCTCCTGAGCTTGGGAGAGGGGGTGATTGTTTTGGTTACAGTGACAAGCTGCAGCTGCAGAGACATAGCTGGTGGGGGCATGGGATACGGTGCCCTCCAGTTTGAAGTGGACAGAAATGTCTTTATGAGACTGGGTTCCTGAGAAACAGACTGGGAGTCAGAGACTTCCATGCCATAGGTTCACTGAGGATTCCTCTTGGGATCGGTGTCTATGGAGGAAGGCAGAGGAGAAGCTGAACTGGGCTGCTGTCACTTCGAAAGCCTCAGCTGATCCCACAAGGGTTGCTGAAGCTGGGTGACCTTTGGAGTTGGCCCAACTTGGGGGGAAGTGGCTGAATTTTATGCCCTCCCATCAACCAGTCACTGTAGTTGGTTTTCCCACAAAAGGAAAGGAAGGCAGCTTACTTCAGTCTATAGAGCATGTTCTGGAGAGGGGCTCCGCTGGGAGCTGTCAGCCACCCACACTGTGGGCAGCTGGGGGAATGGTCCTGCCCTCCTGGCATGGGGCATAGACTCCAGCAGGGACAACACTAGAGGCCTCGACTGCGAGGCAGAGAGTCCCAGGCCTGTGGGAGATTCAGGCCCAGCATTAGCTCGGGGGTTCCCACAGAGTGGACAGAGGGTTTCCAGGGGGTGAGCAGAGATGTGGCAGGAATCCAGGAGAGGGCTCAAGGGTGGGGCAGACAGGCAGTTTCCATGTGGAGGTCTGTGCCTCGGCAGGGAAACCTCTGCTGCAGACAAGAGCTCACTGTTAGAGCGCAGGCCTTTGCTAGAGCAGGGCAGGCTAGTGAACGTCAGAGTGGTATCCTGTGCAGGAGCTGCCCCAGGAAGGTTTTCAGCTCCCTGGAGTTGGGGCTCAGAGGCTGATGAAGGCTTAGCTTGGTGTCTGGATAGGCTGTGTCTTGGGAGGGGGCTGAGCTTTCAGCTGGTCCAGCTGTGGAGACAGAAGAGGCCAAGGCTGGCAGATAACACGGGCACTGATACCACTCTTCCTTCATCAGTCCAACTGCCTCAAGGGCGAGCTAATTTGGCTGCTGCTCCCGCCATAGCTGTTTCTATGGATACATTTCAAGCCTCAGTCTGGTCATCTTCAAAAGCATCAAAGGCAGCAAACCCCATCCATGCATAATCTTTTGTTATAGCCCCACAAATAGCTTTTGTTATAACCCTTCCCCCGCCTCCCTCCCCCACATCCTCCAAACCAAAGAAACCGGCTTCGCTGTGGCACAGTCCTCTAGCAAAAGAAGCATTCGACTTTTTCTGGAAGTTGGAAGACCTGAGTTTGAAGCCCATCCTTGCCATTTGTAAAATGCAAATAGTAACACCCAAGGCACGGAGTTGTTGTAAAGATTCAATGGGATTCATGAATCTGAAAATGCACAGCACATTGCCCATTGGTGGGTCTTCATGTGATGTTAGTGTCTTTCCTTTCTCTTTATTTATCAGTTGGGCAACTTAAGAATTACATCCCTCCAGTAGCACTCAAATCTCTGTACCGTGTCTCCTTGAGTGTTACATGCACTTGATACAGAAGAAGCTCTCCTTGATGTCAGTGTACTCTCCCTGATGGCAAACACCAAGTCCCATGATTGCAGCCTCACAGGGTGTCTCTTGACTGTTCTTTCTGCTGACTCCCTAGTTAGGAAGGAACCAGTTATAGGGTCCTGAAGGCAAATGGGCTGGTCTTTTTCTCCCTTGTCAAGGCCAGGCCTTTGCTGGGAGCAGGCAGAGAGGCACACAGGCTGGGGATGCTCCTTGCCTCTGGAGAGTCTGTTCCAGCAGATGGCTCTGCTGCAGCTCTGCTTAGGAGGTTAATGGATACCAGATGTCTCGTCAGGCAAGTTTTCATTTTCTCCTGGAACCACTTAATTTGGCTGAACATCTGCCTTGGCTTCCAGGCTTTTCTATCACCTGAGCTTCAACACTGGGTCGGTGGCCAGTGGATGTCGGAGGAGCTTACAGTCCCTTTTCCTCAACTGGGGTCTTGAGGGCTGGGGGTGCCAGCCTGATTTGTGGGTTAAAGGTGGTGGTTGAGAGGGCAAGAGTGGGGCATGGTTGGCTTCCATCATTGTCCTTGTCTGGTCTGTTGTCACTGAGCCTTCCTATTGGAAAACCAATATTAAGCCAACAAAATGGTGTGTGCCTGATTGGGGAATATATCCATCTGGACCAGGATTGGCTGATTGTCAAGAGCAGAGGGAGGCCTATGGAATTGGCTTGAGGGAGGTGCCAACATGCTGACCCTCCTCTGCTCTAGGGCCTCCCTCAGTGCATTTCCAAACCACTGGCAGCTGATCCTCTCTGGGTAGTCGTGACTTGAGTTTTGTTTGGAAAGTGTCATTCTGTTACTGGTACCGCTGATTTTTAAATGAGAGTGTGTGTCAGCCTGGCCTAAGGACCTTTAGTAAGCTGTAGATTGCTGGGCCCCACCATGGGATTCAATACGTCTGTGGCGGAGCCCGGGAATCTGCATTTGAAGCAGGCACCCCAGGTAATATTGATGTACGTAGTCTTTGGACTGCACAGAACAGTATTGCCTGGAACCCTGTCTTTTTGGGATCTGGAAATTTCTTCTGCTTTCTATCCCAGGGAGGCATACACGCGTTCATGGTCTTCCTTATTTGCCTGGGAAACTACTCATCCAGTAAGACCCAGGTCAAAGTGGCTTCGGCTCTGAGACCTTTTCAGTCCATGCCTTTTTGGGGGCAGAATTACTTGCTTTCTCCTTATTGCTTTTATAACATTTTGTTAGGTACTTTTATAGGATGGCACTATTCACATTTACTATGGTTTTCTGTGTGTTCCTTTTTGGCTGGGAGCTTGTCTTTTTCATCTTTCTATTTGTCCTAGAATATAGCAAAATAGCATGTCATAGGCACCAACAAATACATATTGAGTGAATGAAAGAATCCTTGTCCAACCCCCTAAATATTAATAACATATTCTTACAGTATGTAGGATCTTTCTAAAGTTTATTCAAATGAGACAATTTTAGTTTTGATAATATAGCTTATTTATCTTAAAAACAAAGTATATTGGTGACATTTAAAGGACACATACTTTTTCTTTTTACAACTCATGGTACTAGTCCTCACAGGACACAGTTTACCTTCTTCTTGGCTGTAGCTATTCTCCCTTCCAAGCACACAAGCGATGCCTTGCATACAGCCACCATATTGTCAGCCTCTCCTTTAATCAACTTGCATTTAAATGCCGTTTTCCTGGTTACTAGCCAACCTACAGCCTGATAGTGTGTCTTGCAATTCATAAGGCCTTTCTGAAGGCTTGATTTTTTTCCTTAAGCATTTATACTGGTTTTTCATTTCTTTTTTTGTCATTGTTCCTTTATTTAAGAGTTCAATGGTGTCTGTCTCAATGGCAGATTTCCAGGGGACAGAGACCAAGTGTTTGTAAATCTTTTGGGATGGGGCTTGGCATGTCAAGTAAGAATGAATAATTGTAGAGTGCTCATATAGTTTATAAAGCACTTTCCCATCAGCCATGCTTTGAGTTAGAGAATACGATTGCTTCCCCTGTAGGGACTCAATAACTAGGAAGAGACACAGCCAAAATTTGAATGCAGTTCTTTAAATCCTGTGCTCTTGAAAATGATCATTGCAGCACTATTTATAATAAAAAAACAAACAAAAGCAAAACCTATATAATAATGTTACAACTCTTTGATGGAATATTATATGACCATTAGAAATGAGGCCTCTGGAGGTGATGGAGCCACATGGAAGGTATTGCCATGGCAGTCATGTAAAGTCAACAAAGAAAAAAACAAAGGACATTGGAAACCATTTGATTGGCGGTGGGAGGTAAAATGCCATGGCTTAAAAAAAAATCTCAATCAGTGTTGCCAGCACATTGGTGTGATTGAAAAACAGGAACACAAAACCGAACCCTCCACCCCCATTTCTGCCAGTACACATTTGCATTTATGAATGCTTCTGAGGTGCTGATGAAGGGAGAACAACTTTCAGCTGGAGCAGAGAGGTAGCGCGTGTGAGTCGCGGGAGTGTGGTCTGATGCAGATGATTAAGCCCGTTGCAAATGCAGAATTAAGTAACTCTGATAATGGAGCCCTTGAGCATCCTTCTTGGAGATTAAACCTTTCAGGCTTTTAGCAGCTGAGAGGTGCTGGGGATTGGAGATAGCTGGCTTAAAAAGGATGGGAAGGGGGGCAGATATTGGATGGGGACAGGAAGGAAAATGCAGCACATTCAGGTCAGGATTCTGTTCTGAAATTGGCTGTCGCTGCGAGAAGTGCTGGAAAATGTCCCATTATCTGGAGAGAGAGGACAGTGTGTCTGCTTGCTGCCCGTCTTTTCTTGCTTGTCTTTCTACAGGCTGGGGTTTTGATTTTCTGTGCTGGCCTGTTCCTCCAGTTTGTGTATGAGTTTTCATTCTTGTTTGGTGCCTGGGCCTGTTTTACATGTGAATGCCCTTTAGAAGAAAGGGCAGTCATTGCCTCGTTTGCTGGGGAGAGAAAGGACCAGGCCTCTGGGCCCTGCAACCTCTTCATTGCACCTATTGACCTATTCATCTCATGCATATATAGTGTGGACCTTTCCTGTGCTAAACACAATGCCAGGTGCTAGGAGTAGACAGACATAGTCTTTGCCTTCATGGAGCTTAACAATTAAACAGTGGTTGCTCAGGACTGGATACACAATATGCAGGGCCCTGTACAAATGAAAAGGTAAAGCCCCTTTTCAAAAATTAAGAGTTTCAAGACAGTGCTAGCAGAGCACCAAACCAAGCACTGGCTACTGAATGCTAGGTAGATTGTAAGCCCAGGAAGCTGGCCCTGTGGTTTCTTCAGGGAACCTTGTGTAAGGAGAGGGAGTTATTCCTTCCTTATTACCCCAATCTTCCTTATCATTGAATAGCCTCTGAAGAAGAAGGTATCTTCCTTGACTCAATGGGCCTATGTAAAGAAATAATAAAATACAGATAAAAGGCAAGACAAATATTAAATAAATACTGGTTGCCTGAGACATGTAGCTAAGGCCATGTAGACATATAAAGAATGTTCAACCTTTTTGGAAGCATCTGAACATAAATCAGATGTGATGACAGAAAGCCTTGTCATCCAATGTCTTGTCCCATGGAGCAAATAGGCTGTGACCAGTCTAATTGATACAGACTTGAAAGACAGTCTCTATAGAAAGGCCTGTGCCCTGTATGATAACACAGTTTACCAGTTTCTGTAAAGCAACAGACAACCTACCTGGAAGCCATACTAAAATGAAGAGTAACTGCAATAGGATAGTTTTTGTATTTCCCTGGAATATTATTTTTAAGAAAAAGATTCTACCTAAATTGGGTAATTTGACAAATAAGTTTTGGAAAGACTCATATTCTATTACCTCTTGGAGACAGACAATTCATATTAAAGTCCTATGGCTGTGAAGGAAACCCCTTAAGCTTTTAACACAATGTTATTTGATTATGACACCTCTTTTAGAAAGTAATAACCAATAACAATGTAGAGACCAGGAATTCTGAAGCATCTGCTTTGGAAAATGCCAAAGTATCTGCTTTGGAAAATGCCAAATGCTTTGGAAAAACTTCTAAGATGCATGATCTGGGATCACAGGATCTGGGTTTCAGAGCCACTCACAACTATGGGCAAGTTACATGGTCTTCTGGAGTCTGGTATCCAATCTGTTAAATAATAATACCCACACGACACAGTTGTGTGGTTTAAATGAGACACTACAAAATGAGAAGAAACATTTTGCAAACTATGAAGCTGTCAAGTGTTCAGTGATTATTGAACTGATATTGAAATAAACAGGAACTATTATCTCTGTTTGAAAGTGGGTAAACTGAGACCTGGAGTGATTAAGAAAGGAGGCTGGAGTTCCATAGCCATTTTGTGGCAGAGCCAATCTCCCAATTCCCAGTTCTCAGCAGGATGACTTTTAAACCAACTTTGCTTGTAGATTTTAGTTTGGAAAACAGGCCACCTCTTTGACAGGCATGTCCTGTGGAACAGCTAGAGGCAGAGACTGGCATCAAAATGCCAACTTTTCTTTCCTTTCTAGCATTGACATCTGATGTTAGCAGAATGATGAATTCAGGGGTGACAGATTTCTAGAAGATTTGTGTCCTCTTTAGGCCAGTACACCCTGTCATCTATACGAATCCGTTTTCTACCCTGAAAACCATCACTGAGGCTGATTTAAAAGGGAAGGTGGCTTTTCTTATCATGAGTGAAAAAGAACCTGGTATGTTCTCTGTTGCGCATCTTTGAATGGGGAGGACAAAAACTTTGGAGAGTTGTGTTTTAGAAAAGAATATGTTGTTTTTCTTCCTTCTTTAAAATGAAAATTGTACCAGAGTGGAAAATGTAGAAACGGGAATTAGAAGACCTGGGTTTTAATCCTGTTTCTGCACCTAACTGGCTGCCTGACCTTTGGCTGTTCCCTTACTCTATCTGGGTGCAAGTTTGCTATCTTAAAATAATAGTATTGGACTAGTTTGCAAAATTTAGGGTTTTTTGTGTCTTATCTTTGCAATTTTGCATGTTTATGTCATCACCTTTATTATTTTCTGCATATTTTTCTTTAAACTGATCCATCTATTCTGTACAAATTGTTTTGGAGGGAAACATAAACTTCTGCAAATAAAATTCAGCATCAATGCTGTATATTGGAGGTAACTCTAAGACAAAAGATAGGATGGTTCAGAGGGTACTTTTTTGTTATATATATTTTGTCTCAATTAAAAAATTAAAAACAAAGCAAAAATAAGAGCAAAGAAAACATAAAACACAACTATTAAAATAAATATACTGTATTTACTCTTTTACAACTCAAAGCTTTCATCCATCAGTGGCAGTAGATGATCCGAAGACGACCTTCTGGCTTCAAAGGTTTTGGTACAGATGATGTTTCTAGTGCAAACTAGGACACCATACTGCCCTTGCCAGAGAGCCACACATCTTTCTTAATCACACCGTAGCCATGGAAACGCCCCCTCCTCCAACTTTGGCAGTCCTTAATGGGTGGTCCCCAGGGCTCATGGCTTGTCTCTAGGAAAACCCTGCCCTGCCTGGCAGACGGTCTGGTCAAATGCATGATTATTGGTTTCACCTGGATTAAACTGCTCTGTCCATCTGGAGGGTTCCTGGCTTTCATTTCCAAATCAAAATCCTACCCACTCTTTGGATCCCACCTTCTGCAGAAAGCGTGCTGGGATTCCTCCAAAGCCACAGTGATCTTTTCTACTTTCTCCCTAAATTTTCACTCTGTACAGGTATTTTCTATTGGATTCTTTTCTTTTTTATTGTTTTTTTTGGAGACAGGGTCTTGCTCTCTCACCCAGGTTGGAGTGCAGTGGTATGATCATGGCTCACTGTAGCTTCAAACTCTTGGGCCCAAGTAATCCTCCTGCCTCAGCCTCACGATTAGCCAGGACTACAGGTGCACACCAGCACTCCTGGCTAATTTTTTAATTTTTTTGTAGAGATGGGGTCTTGCTGAGTTGCCCAGGCTGGTCTTAAATTCCTGGGCTCAACACCAACATGGCACAAGTATACATACGTAACAAACCTACACGTTGTGCACATGTACCCTAGAACTTAAAAAAAAACAAAACAACAATTCCTGGGCTCAAGTGATCCTCCCACCTTGACCTTCCAAACTGCTGGGATTACAGGTGTGAGCCACTGTGCATGGCTTAGGTTGAGTTTTTTAGAAATAGAGCCTGAGACGGGGCCTTGGGTGCATGCTGTTTATTGGTGTGCTTTTCTGGAAATACCTGTAAGGATGTGGCAACAGAAGGATAGGGGAGGGGGAGGAGCTGAGGGAGGAAGTGGCTCCGGTTAAGCCTAGTCTGGGCCTGATCCATGGGAGCTCTGGTATTAATCACACCACCACAAGTTGTTCCTCACCCCTAGATGAGATGAACAGCCAGCTTTTTGCATCCTCATGTCATCAGTCACTGGCCTCAGGCTGGGAGGGAGGGAGTGGGGGTAAACCAGTGTTGTGTTGGACCTGGCCCTTACGAGCTTGCGGTGGTCAAGTTTTTAGGAATGTTGTGAGCCACTATTAACAATTAAATCATATAAAGTTATAATTAAGTAAATAATGCTAAAACAATGGAAATACATATTCAAAAGTCATCACTTCTTAATTATTTTACTACAGTTTTAAAGATCTGTGCACTTGCAGTTATTGTTGGGTATTGGATCTTTATGGTGGAAATACTATGTGATGGAGAGCTATGTGCATCTCTTCACAACTCCACCTTCAGTGATGTCTTGCTAGGAGCTTGGAGTCGGCCATAATGGGAATATTTACACCAGGGAAAGTGGCAGATACTCAAGCCAGGGCTCCCCCTACCGTATCAGAAAGTGGCTGCTAAACATTTGCCAACACAGCACTGGGTGTCATCTCTCTCATTAGCTGGGTGTGGAGGTGGCAATTCTCCAGAGGACAGGGCAGCTGTGAGCCACTGACAGCTGCCACTCAAAGCAGCCAAGGGATGGTACCTGGCCTGGGAATGGGGATCTGGACAGGGCACAGTGTTCTCTATGGCAAGTTATTTGAAATTTTATTCATGTCCTGACTTGTGGCGTCCTGTCATTAGGTTTTTATACGTTTCTTTGGAGAGGAAAGAACAATAGAAGCCTGGAGCCCTGGGTTCTAGTGTTGACTTTGACACTATCTTGCTGTGTGACTTTGGGAGAAGGTCACTTTACATCTCTGTTTTCTCGCCCATGGAAATAGTGGATCAGATGACCTCTCAGGAGGCTTTCAGCCCTGCACAGCCTCAGACTATGTGATCCTCTCAGCCGTTCCCACCTGGGTTAGGAGCGTGAGCACAGAAACCATGTCTCACTGTATTACCTGCAGAACCCAGCACGTGAAACTTTCCTCCTTGATCTCCAGATTTAGAAACCCAGTCGTAAAAATAGATAACATTTATTGAGCACCTACTGAATAGAACACGTTTTAGATCTTAGCTCATCTAATCCGTATATCAACCTTATGACATAGATTTTTTTTTTCTATTTTACAGATGAGAAAATTGAGGTTCAGCAATATGAAATTACTTGTCCAGTCACACAGCTAGTAAATGGCCCATTTGGATTCCAGCCCCGGTTGGCTTGTGCTTTCAACCATTTTCCACATTATCCTATTGGAAAAGGATTTAGAAGAGGCTCTTGCTACATCAGGGTCTCCATTTGGGATCTAGAGATTGCTTGGTTTAATCCCCGCTTCCACCTATTCTCTGTCTTGCTCAGTCTCAGTTCTCTTTCTTCTGGGTAGAATGGGTTGTAAGCCCCTTTGCAACTCAGGCCTTTGTAACTGTTGAATAGGCAAATGAAGGAGGAAGGCTCTGAGGATGGAAGCCAGCTGTGCACTTGGCTGATGGTCTGGGATGCACAGAGGTGGGATGGGGCGGGTGAGCAATGGAAGGCTGCTAATGAGCGTTTCCCACTGATGCCTCCGAGGGCGGCTGCAGCCTCTGTGCTGCTGTTTGGGGTTGTTGGAGCCATCACAGCACAGCCAGGATTTGCCCTTAGGCTTAGTGACAGGTTGGATCACCTTCACTCAAAAGGCCTGGCCACTCTTTGCAATGTCTAGTCTGTGGTGTGGATGATGGCAGCTGACATGGACTCCTTACCACCTGGAAATGCATAAAGTGCAGTTTAGCCCCAGGCCGAGGGGAGGTATTCTGTGCAGCCCCCAGAGCCTTTGTTTCTCATGATTTCATTCAACCCTGCCCCCAACCCCCACCCAGCGTCACAGGGATCTTAGTCCCACCTCCCCAGGGTCTGGCCCAGGACCCCTCTCCCCCCACCAGAACTTGGTGTTTGAAACCTCCTCACGTAGCCGTGATTTATTTAGGCCTCTGCCACCCACCTGGGCACCTCCTCTGCCTGGCTCCCGATTTCACAGAAGGTGCTGATGCCTTTCTTGTGATTCTGCCAGCAGAGAAATTGAGGTCAGGGAGATTGGCCAAGCACACTTTTCAGTGGCTTTTAAGGAGGAGCGATCAGTTAGTGATCACTGCGGGCAGAGGGCTAAGGGGATGGCTTCAAGGAGAGAAAAAAGAGCAATTGGATGATACTGAATTGTAGAAATGAATACAGTGAAAGTACCAGACTGGGCTTGGGGGTCAGAACCTCCCTCAAGCCCCTGAACATCAGCTTCCCCACTCAGGATTTCTCACTTCAATGACTGACTCCATCATCCCTCCAATTGCCCAGGCCCAGAAATCTGGGAGTCATCCTTGACTTGTCTCCCTCACCCCACAGTCTAATTGGCTGGCAAGTCTTGTTGCATCTATTTTCTGGCTCTTGAGTTTAGTCCTTTGCTGTGGCCACTGCCCACTACCAAGGGCCCATCAGCTCTTACCTGGACTGGTTCAGCCATCTCTTTCCAGGCCTTGGTCTCCCTGCTTCATCTCTGCTCCCTCAGCTCCCCCATCCATTCCCCTCTGTAGTCGGCAGTGTCTTTTAGAGGTGTACATTTGGCCTTATCATGTCAGCTCCAGGTTAGAGCCTGGAGTTACTGTGACGATTATCTCCAGGGCGAACTTCAGACTCATTAGCCTTCCAGGAAAAGCAGCTCTTCTTGCCCTGCTCCTGTTTGACTCTCTGTGATGGGGATCCCAAAACTACCTTAGGTTTGATGATTCACTTGAGGGACTCACAAAAATTAGAAAAGCTGTTATACTCATGGTTGTGGTTCACTGCAGCGAAAGGAGACAGATTAAAATCATCCAAGAAAAAAGGTGCATAGGTCGGAGTCCAGGAAGACACCAGGCATAAATTTCCAGTTGTCGTCTCCCAGCGGAGTCACTTGGATAGCACTGAACTCTGCCAGCAATGATGTGTGACAAAACATAGCCGGGAAACCCAACTGCCCCTTGGTGTCCAGGGTTTTTGTTGGGAGAAGAGAATCAGTCACTGAGGTATGAGTCACCCATGTGATTGACCTTGGCTACTCAGTCTCTATGCAACCCCTGCACCCCTGGAATCAAACCGATACAGCGTGGGCTGGGACTCCAGGTAAACAAAAACAGGCCTTTATCATGAATGACACTGTTAGCATAAACTATGTGGGATGGCCCAAAGCCCCGGTGATACAAAGATACTCTATTCCATCAGGCATGATATTGCAAGGGCTCAGAGGTTATTTCCTGGGGGCTGGTCAAGGGTTAGTTATTTCTTTGGAAGGTGCAGTTTGAGGACCCCAAGCCAGTGGAGTTAACCCTTAATTGTATACCTCACATCCATGATTCTCTCCAGTATTAGGTCATCCTTGCATTGCTATAAAGGATATCTGAGACTGGATGATGTATAAAGAAAAGACATTTAATTGGTTCGTGATTCTGCAGGCTTTACAGGAAACATGGTGCCGACATCTTCTGGGGAGGCCTCAGGAAACTTACGATCATGGTGGAAACTGAAGGGGGAGTAGGCCTATCACATGGCAAAAACAGGAGTGAAAAACAGGAGTGAGAGAAAATGAGCGGGGAGATGCTACACACTTTTAAATAACCAGATCTCACAAGAACTCACTATCATGAGGACAGTACCAAGGGGGATGGTGCTAAACCATTCATGAGAAATCCGCCCCCATGATCCAATCACCTCTTACCAGGCCCCACCTCCAAGATTGTGGATTATAGTTCAAAATAAGATTTGGGCGGCGACACATATCCAAATGATAACATCTCCCATGTATCCCACATTCCAGCCATATTATTTAGCTTGCACTTTCACATGACTCTGCCTTTGCATGTACTGTTCTTTCTGCCTGGAATTCCCTTCTGCCTCATCTTCCCTAGTCTAACTGGAGAGCTCTCACTCATCCCCTCCTGTGTGGAGCCTTCCCTGATGCCCCAGGCAGGCTGAGTTTCCTCCTTCCCATGTACACAGGCACTGTCGATGCCTGCTGTAATTTGTGGATTCTTCAGCATCCTGTGGATGGGTTCAGATCTATTTTCCACACAATAGGAAACACTATTAGCTCCTTTAGCATAAGAAATATGCAGTCCATTAAAATGTTTATTTTATGTTTTTTCCAATGATAAAAGCAATACTTGCTCATGGTAGAGAAATTTGGGCAGCATATTCCTTTTCAGCTTTTTCTTTCCAATGCTTTCTGTGTGCAAATCATCATAATCCGGGAGACCACAGTGCTTGGGCCTGGGTTTGCTTCCCCAGGGCTGCTGTTGTTGTTCCAGTCTCTCTAAGGTGGTGAATGAGGGTGACTCCACACCTGTGCTCTCCCAGCCTCCAGAGACTTGTGGGATGGGCTGGGAACTGAGGACAGAGTGTGGAGGAGGGAGAGGAGAAACTTCTTTTTTCCTTTTGTAGGAAGAAGAGGTGGGGTAGGGATGGAGTAAGGGAAGACTTCCCAAAGAAGTTGACATTTGGGCCAGGACTTGAAGGAACTTTAGGATTTTGCTCAGGGATGGGAGGGAGGAGCTTTCCAGGCCAAGGTCATGGAACAAAGGGGTGACTGGCTGAGCTCAAGGCAATGGGGCTCCCCGGCCCTGGGATGTGATATACCACTTGACTTTCCTTTGATCCCACACAGGAGTTGTTTCCAGGGGGCAACCCTTACCAAGCTGCTGACCCCAAGTTCTGTTTTAGTCGTGGGGCTTCTTTGTTTGTTTTGTCATTTGGCTCTGGATGTGTGTGAAATCCTAATTCAGGCCCCAAATAGCTGGCTGACTAAAACCTAATGAAACAAAAAGATGGAGAAAATGTGCACTAAAACATTTGTCAAGTAACCCCAGGTAGCTTCAGTGCATGCCAGCTTTAAGCCTATAAATACATCGATGGGCACCTCTTTCTTTTCTGAAACAGCAAGCCCTAGGGATTGGAGCCAGCCGGTGATATTCCATTATACTACATTTTCAGTTTTAGGGAATCTTTTGAGCAAAATGGGACCTTTTGGGGCCAACCTGTCATACTCAAGACCATGGTGAAACCTATCTGTTCATGCCAAGAGCTCAGCGTCCTACCTGAGTCCTGCTGAATTACCTGTTCTCATCTCCTGCCTTCTAAATCACTCACTGGTGCTTCCTATCATGGTAACTAGGACTTTCCACTCCTCATTCTGCAGCCTTTGACATCACCAGGGCTGAAAAAGATCACTGGGCCTTCATGGGGTATTTTTCCAAGGCGAATTGACTTTGTATGTGTTGGTGAAATTACCAGAATCTTCCATTGCTTGTGTGAGGATGTTTCTAGACCCAGTTCTGTTCTTTTCTTGCCATGTGTCAATCTCTACTTTGTCACTTACTGGTCCTGGGATATTGGATGGGTTATTTGACCACTCTTGTGTGTCAGTTTCACCTGTTAAGTGGGGATGATTATTTCTTGGTGTTCTGGCAGGATTAAATGCGAGTATACATGAACAGCACTTAGGATAGTACCTGGCACATAGTAAGCATTTAGAAATGGTTATAGTATTATGACTGTACTCTTAGATCCATCCCCTGTCTTAAACTCTGGATTATAGGAAAATAGGAGATTCAGGGAGAGCTGGGTTCTTTTTATCAATTTACTCTGTGATGCGGGGTGTCAATTCTTCCTCTAAGGCCTTAATTTAGACACAGTGAAATGACGGGTGGATTCAATCAGGAATGACAGAGATGTGAAGGACATGAAACTTCTGGATTTTCTCACCCATTTCCTACTGGTCCCAGGCATGCTCTCAGACTATTCTGAATATAGCCCTCCTGGCAGCCATTGTAAATGGATTAGAAGGCACTTGAGCTGAAATCTGTTTTCTGTCCCTGGATTACAGGAAGCATAGGGAATGTGGGGTGCATGGGAGATGATGTAGTTTGGATGTGTGTCCCTGCCCAAATCTTGTATTGATCTAATCATTTATGATCTTAAATAAAGGGATTGGGGGAGTCCAGTTTTCAGGCTCCACAGATACTTCATCTCCTTCCCATACAGCTCTATCCATTAAATATGACAATAGATAGAAACTGACTTCCAGAAGGGACTCGGGACAAACCATTTGATGGAGAATAAGCAGGGGCTTGCCTTACCAGCTGGAACATTTCCTGAACCTCAGTTTGTCCAGTTCTCTCTGCATAATATTCAAGACAGTTTTACTGAAGGTCTGAACACAATTTATCTCTGGCTTTGGATTTGTTTTTTAATTTGATTTAGCCAAGGAGCAGAAAGGAGACAAGATTGACTGGAGCTCAGGGTTTGTAGGAGAAAATCCTGAGTGGACAGGACCAAATTATGGTGGCTCCTTCTTGACTGTGATGATACGTCCTCCTCTGAATGTCAGAAATCTAGACAAGTGTTTTGTCTTTAGTGGAACATACAAAAAAAGGACAAAGACCCTGTAGCAGTCACTGGTCTGATTCTTTTAGCTTCTGTTTTTTCTTTCTGCCATCCTTTAATGAACCCAGTGGTCTGCTTAGGAATACCACCCTTTCTCAGGTTTCCTCAAATTCTTTCTTCAATAGTGTAAAGAGAATTCCCAATGTGAAGAGAATGGGCAGGGGAGCAGGGAGCAGTAGTTCTTAGGCCAACTTTGCATCTTTCCCTATTTGCATTTATTATCATGCACTCATTATTCACAGAGAGCCTTGCCCTTTGTGGGTTCGCATTAATTTAGATTGCTTTTGAAAAGCAATCAAGGAGGGAATGAAGTGATCACACATCAAAGGGAAAAAGATATGGCACCAAAGAGAGGCAATATGCTTTGCACAACTGGCCATGTCAGGCTGCTCTGAGCTTTCTCCAGCCCAGGGAATATCAGAAAGTCCATCTGAGCTCTCCTAGCCCTGGTGTGGCCCGATTCAGCTTTCTTCGTGTCCATTCTCTCAGTGGATAAGAAGGTGGAGAAGGCATAGGTGGCAGATGATTGCTGGGCAGAGACAGGACACTTTTCCTCGCTCAGCCTCAGCTTCCTCATCTAGAAAATGAAAAGGTGGATTAGATTATCTTTCGTGCCCTTCTCTCTAGGTCTACAACTCTCTGCCAAAGTTGGTTTGAAGACCTATAATTGTGTAACATGACAAATGGACACACTAATTACCTGCTCCTAATTCATAAGGTTCTCCTTGCTCAGTCTTCCCTTGGGTATTACTAGGAACAGAAAGGTGAACTAATATTTCTGTTATCTCTCTCCTGCTTCAGTTATCCGTGCTATTAACCTTGGTCATGAATTTTTCAGTTGTCAACCTTTTGTTTTATTTGGGTTCTTAAAAAAAACTGTGTTATTGAAGTATAATGTACACATAGAAAAATGCACATTTGGTAAGGGTACAACTAGATCCTTGCTTTTTATGATCACTGTCTTGTATTCTTTCTCCCCTCACCCCCTCATTGTACTTCCTTCTAATTTGGGATGGGCACAGAAAGGGTCTAGGACCAGAGTCGCGTTCCAAATCTATTGATTCCATAGGCTTCTGGCAGAGGGTTGTTTGCTAAATGAGTTTGGGGGATTTGTTGTGAACCTGGTTTCTGTTTCTGTAGTCACTGTCAAGGGGGAATATGAAGAATTGCAGGTGTTCTGAGAGTGTCTTTGATGGGTATGAGTCACATCGTACACGGCCTTGTATGGGACACCCAAGGAATGAGTGTTCGGTGAAATGAGATCGAGGCTGAGGGTAGGACCCTGGTGGATTGAAGAAGTTGGCAGGGAAAAAGGAGGCAGGGCAGGAGAGTGAGGCAGAGTATGCCCTGTCAGCAAGGAGCAACACAGATGAAGCCACAGTAGGGTCTAGATTCACAGAAGCCAAGGGGGCTCGCAGTGTGCACAGAGGGGCAGCCGGGAAGAGACAGTGGCTGGCTTCTTAAGCTGTTCTTCCCAGGGGGAGAGGCCCAGGGCTGGGAAGGACTGCTGGATTTGTGATTAGGAGATTGGCGAAGACTGTGCTTCCTTGAAGAGGTGAAAGGTGCTGTGTGGAGAGAGAAAGGATGTGGAGCACTCAGCACAGCGTCTGGGCATGGGTTGGTACAGTTCTCCCCTACTCGCCCTTAATCACTGGACAGCAGTGATGAAATCCCACCCTGCCCCTTCCTCAGTTAGTCCACTGACTGTGCCCCCTCTCTGCAACTCTTCACCTTGGAGGCACGTTGCCTTTTAGAAAGATCACCATTACAACTTTTTTTTTCTTTTTTAAAATTATTATTATTATACTTTAAATTCTAGGGTACATGTGTACAACGTGCAGGTTTCTTACATATTTATACATGTGCCATGTTGGTGTGCTGCACCCGTTAATGCGTCATTTACATTAGATATATCTCCTAATGCTATCCCTCCCCACTCCCCCAACCCCACGACAGGCTCTGGCGTATGATGTTCCCCTCCTTGTGTCTATGTGTTCTCATTGTTCAATTCCCACCTATGAGTGAGAACATGCGGTGTTTGGTTTTCTGTTCTTGCGATAGTTTGCTCAGAATGATGGTTTCCAGCTTCATCCATGTCCCTACAAAGGACATGAACTCATCTTTCTTTATGACTGCATAGTATTCCATGGTGCATATGTGCCACATTTAGAAAGATCACCATTAAAACTTTTTGCTGAAGGGCAAACTAACACAAGAACAGAAAACCAAACACTGCATGTTCTCACTCATAAGAGGGAGTTGAACAATGAGAACACATGGACACAGGGAGGGGAATATCACACACCAGGGCCTGTTGAGGGGTGAGGGGCTAGGGGAGGGATAGCATTAGAAGAAATACCTAATGTAGATTATGGGTTGATGGGTGCAGCAACCCATCATGGCACTTATATACCTATGTAACAAACCTGCACGTTCTGCACATGTATCCCAGAATGTAAAGTATAATTAAAAAAAAATTTAAAAAAAACCCACAAAAAACAAAAAACTTTTTGCTGAAGGAAAAGTAAGAATGTGGGGAGACTTCAGTGCCCACTGGCTATAGAAAGGGCTAATTAACCTTGCTTTGGTGCTGCCGAAATGACAAGCTGTTCCTCTGTAGAACAGCAGATGCCCCTGATGTTTATTCAGAGCAGCTTATCGATTGGTGGACTCAAACTGAGTAGATTTCAATAACTGGAAATAAACATTTACCTTGGACTGCCTAAGGACACAGCATGATTACTCCTGGGGTCAGACGTACATGCAGGGTTTGGGGAGGGCGGGAGTTGACCCGCTCAAGCTGGTTCATTCTTTCATCTCACAGTTAGTTGAGGTTCTCTGAAGGTCAGGTTCCCTGTCTACAAGATGGGCTAAGTAATACTTCACTGGTGAGTTACATGAGGATTAAACAAGTTTCTGTTTCTCAAGTACTTAGGGTAGTCCTTAGCGTGTGGTAGGCATTTCATAAAAGGTGATATTGATAATACTATCAGCAAGCATTTATTGAGCGTTCCAGGTGCTGTTATAGAATGAATAATACAGAATCCCTATTCTTGAGGAGCCGACAATGTAACAATAAAGAAAGATTTATACTACTCAGGAAGTAGTCACAAGGCAGTGTGATAAATATTGTAATAGAGGGACACTCAGAGTACTGTGAGAACATAGAACATCAGATTCTCTTTGGGAGAGAAAGATAATGCTTCCCTGAAGGTTAAGTCAGATCTTGAAGGCAGAGGGCAGAGAAAAGCCTTCCAGGCATAGGAGACTCCAAGTTCAAAGGTAACAAGGTTTGAGACAATGTGGTGCTCTTTAAGGTAGCATAACTAGTGTGGTGTAGCATGAGCAAAAAGGGCTTTAGCAAGTATTTATAATAGTTTGTGGGTTTGAAGGGGTGACACGGTTGGAGAATGCTGAGTTGCTGGGTTTGGTTGGAAAGTGGAACTTTCCCAACACTTAGCAAGGTTATCCTTGCTAACCCTGTGTGCCTGCCCACTCCTGGCCTCTCCACCAAATCCTCCTGGGAGCATTTGGGGAACAATCAATCTTGGCATCTAAAGCTCATTACAGTCTGTTTCTAATCTTTCTTTCCTCTAATCTCGTATATCAAGACATCTCAATCAGGCTCAGTGGCTCATGCCTGTAATCATAGCACTTTGGGAGGCCGAGGTGGGAGGATCACTTATGCCCAGGAGTTTGAGACGAGCCTGAGCAACATAGTAAGACCTCGTCTCTTTAAAAAAAAAAAACAAAAAAAAAAACAAATTAGTCAGGCATTAGTGTTACTTGAGCAGCTCACGCCCGTAGTCCCAGCTAGGTGGGGAGCTGAAGCAGGAGGATTGATTGAGCCCAGGAGATTGAGGCTGCCATGAGCTATAATCTTGCCACTGCACTCCAGCCTGGGTGACAGAGTGAGACCTTGTCTCCAAAAAAAAAAAAAAAAAAGAAAGAAAGAAGGAAAGAAAGAAAAAACGACTTCTCAACATTTATCCAGTGCAGTGCAGTGCCCCCACCCCTGTACAAAGGAGTGCCATTGATATGCCTCTTTCCCACAGTCAGTCCAGTTCACAGATGGCTCCTTCTTCCTCTGAAACCCCTCTTTGACCACTCCAGTCCTGATCCTCCCTGCCCCTTCTTGGAGCTCAGGGTAGCTAGTGCGAGGGGGTGGAATCTGGCCTCGGTCAGGTAGGTAGGGGATAGAGAGGCTTAATGTGGAAAAGGCCTTGCATGGTGTCCAAGGGCACGCAGCCTGTCCATGGGAGGTTGGAATCCAGGTAGGCAAAGGGGTCTGTAGTGATTGTGAAACCACAGATGCTCCAGTCGGTGGATGGAATACTGCCAAGGGGACTCTGGTGCCTGTGACACTTGGGAATCATGTGGGAAGACCCTAATTTTTTATAGTTTTGGAGATGGGGTTTCACCATGTTGGCCAGGCTGGTCTTGAACTCCTAGTCTGGGGAGGGAGGATGGGAAGAACAAGGTACACTAGAGAGGCGACTAATACAACAGCCAGCCCAGGGCTTGGAAACAAGGTGGGATCCTGGTTGCAGCACTGGGGTTTACATTGTGGAAGCCACAGGGCGGGGTCCAAGCTGATTTATACCTGGATGGGATGGTTCTGGAGCTGGGGGAGGGAGGCTCTTGGGAGGAGGAGTGCAAGGATAAGAAGCCAGGCTGGAGTGGATAACCTCCCTCTTCTCATCTCTCCTGTAAAGCACCTACTTTCTTCTTTACCATTTGTTTGACCCTTAGCCTCCAAATGCCTTTTACATTGTGGCCAAGTCCTCATGGAACTTCCAAGTGGCTCTGCCTAATTCCCATACTAGGCTATAAATACCTTGAAGGCAGGATGTGTGTCTGCATTTCTAATAATAATAATGACATTAACAACACCCATTTACTAAGTGTTTCCTTTGGATGCTAAGAGATTACATGGATAGTTGATTCCATCCTCCTGTTAAAACCTTGAGGTCATCTGTCAAATCTCTGTTTGACAGATGAAGAAACTGAGCCACAAAAGACCTTAACACCTGGTGTTGAAGGTCCCACAGCTAGTAACTGTGGCAGTTCAGATTCAAATTCAGTCTGAGGCAAAGTCTCTATGTCTAATCCCCATGCTATGCTGTGAAACAAAATCATTCCAACTCATCGAAGCAGGTTTTGTTAAAGGTCATGACTGTGCCGGGCAGTACCATGCTCCTTCCTTGCCATGGCCTCTGGCTTCACCTTGCCCAATATTAATTGATTGATTGAAATGGGAGGAAGTCGAGGGTGTGGGCAATGCAGGGACACCTGGCTTGGTGCCCTTTGCTTTCTTAAGCCCCTTTACAGAGGGGACTCCTGAGAGCAGATGGAATTGTCTGCAGGGAGTATTTTTTTCAAAGGGCCCCCAAAAGCATTCTGCCTAGCAACAAAGAGTCTTTCAGAACGCAGCTCCAAGAGGAGGCGAGGAGCTTGCAAGCTGAGAACCAGGAAGGGCTGGAGTCGCTGCTACATCTGGCTCCACAAAAGAGGCAAGCTGCAGAGGATTGAGTTTCATCTCGGGGTACAGCTGCAGGGGCTGAGGGGCCGGGGCTGGGGGTTAAGGCTAGGGAGACTGAGAAGGTCTTTAGGTGAACGTTACAGTGTGTGTGTGTGTGTGTGTGTGAGTGAGATAGCAAATTTGTGTTTTAGTACTATATATAACACAACCATGTGGAAGGACATGTTCAACTAGTTTCCTAGGGAGCCGTGTGTTCTTAATTAAGAATAGTTTTAAATTATAGAAGCAATGCATGCTTGTTATAAAATTAAAGTATTCTAGAGGTATATAAAAATTGAAAGCCTTTGCCATCTACCCCAAGTAAGCACTGTTAACATTGTGCTGTGTATTCTCCCAGACTCGTGTGTGTGTGTGTGTACAAGGTTTATACATGCATAATTAAACATCTGTATAATAGATATGCAATTATAATGACTAGGTTTTCTTGAATACCTACTGTATTCCAGACTCTCTAGTAAGTAAGTGCCAGGTATTCCATGTTTTCATGACCTTATTTAATTCTTGCATCTCTGTGAAGTTAGATATTGTATACATTTATAATCTGCTTACAAAGGGAGAGAGATGTGAGACTCAGTAAGGTGCAAAGAGGTAGAAGCAGGGTTTGACCCAGGCATCGTGGCTGCACCGTGCACACTCTTCCCTGCCAGCACTGGGCCTGCTGTTTATAACAATGTGGCATCAGATCAGCTGTTTTTGCAACTTGGCCATTTTCCTGGTCCCTTCCTGGGCCTCCTCTTTCAGATTCCCAGTGGATGGCTTTTCGCTCTGTTCAATGGGTCTGATAATGCCAAAGCGTTGAGGACTGATAGTCACTGGGTAAGTTTGGGAGACAGAAGAATGTTTCTCCAGACATACTGTGAACCTGTGAATGTTATTTCACACAACAAAAAGGACTTTGCAGATATAATTAAAGTATTTGGGCTGGGCATGGTGGCTCTCACCTGTACTTCCAGCACTTTGGGAGGCTGAGGTGGGAGGATCACTTGAGTCCAGGAGTTCAAGACCAGCCTGGGCAACACAGTGAGACCTCCATCTCTATAAAAATATTAAAAAAAATTAGCCACGCATGGTGGCACATGGTTGTAGTCCCAGCTACTTGGGAGGCTGAGGCAGGAGGATCACTTGAGCCCTAGAGTTCAAGACTGCAGTGAGCTGTGATTGTGCCGCTGTACTCCAGCATGGGTGATAGAGCAAGACCCTGTCTCTATAAAACAAACAAATAAAAATTTTAAAAATTAAAAAATAAATATTTGTATTAGTGTCCCAGGAGTGCTGTAACACAGCATCAAAAACTGGATGGCTTAATACCCACAGAAATGTATGGTCTCATGGTTTTGGAGGGTGGACGTCTGAAATCACTGTATCAGGAAGGCCTCACTCTCCCTGTTGGCTCTGGGGGAGAATCCTTCCTGGCCTTTTCTGGCTTCTGATGTTCCTTGGCTTGTAGATGCCTCGCTTTGGTTCCGTGGCTGTTTCCCCACTGTGTGTCTTCCCATCACCTTCCCTCTGTGTCTCTGTCCAAATTTCACCTTTTTACAAGGATATCAGTCATATTGGATCAGGACATGCCCTAATGACCTCATTTTAACTCGATGACCTCTATAAGACCCTTTTTATTTTTGATTTTATTTAATTAATTTATGCCCCAAATTAGTAGATACTTTTTTGTTTGTATTTTTTGAGACAGAGTCTTGCTCTGTCACCCAGGCTAGAGTACAATGGCGCAATCTTGGCTCACTGCAACCTCTGCCTCCTAGGTTCAAGTGATTCTTGTGCCTCAGCCTCCTGAGTAGATGGCACTAGAGGCACATGCCACCATACCCAGCTAAATTTTTCTATTTTTAGTAGAGATGGGATTTCACCATGTTAGCCAGGCTGGTCTTGAACTCCTGGCCTCAAGTGATCCACCCGCCTTGGCCTCCCAAAGTACTGGGATTACAGGTGTGAGCCACCACCCCCAGCCCATGTAAGACCCTTTTTAAAATAAAGGTCACATTTTGAGTTATTGGGATGAGGATTCCAGTCTACCTCTTTGGAGGGTTACAGTTCAACCTGTAACAATTTTTTTTTTTTTTTTTTTTTTTGAGATGGAGTCTCGCTCTGTTGCCCAGGTTGGAGTGCAGTGGCACGATCTCCACTCACTGCAAGCTCCGCCTCCCAGGTTCACGCCATCCTCCTGCCTCAGCCTCCCCAGTAGCTGGGACTGCAGGCACCCACCACCACGCCCGGTTCTTTTTTTTTTTCTGTATTTTTAGTAGAGACAGGATTTCACCATGTTAGCCGGGATGGTCTTCATCTCCTGACCTTGTGATCTGCCCGCCTCGGCCTCCCAAAGTGCTGGGGTTACAGACGTGAGTCACCATGCCTGGCTAACCTGTAAAAATGTTAAAAGATGAAGATTATCCTGGATTATCTGGTGGGCCCAGTCTAATCGTGTGAGCCCTTAAAAACAGAAAACTTTCTCTGGCTGGAGCCAGAAGAGCTGGGGCACCAGAAGGGAAAATCAGAAGGTTATGCGTTGTACCCTTCCTGGCTCTCAGACGTTTGTCCCACGCACAGAGACTGGAGAGGCCTGAGGAGCAGAGGACACCCCCTGCTGGCAGCTAGCCAGGAAACCTCAGTCCTACAATTGCAAGGAGTTTGATTCTGCCACAGCCACCATTCATGAAGAAGCAGATTTTTCCTAGAATCTTCCAATAAGAGCTCAGCCTGATAAGACTCTAAGCAAAAACACCCCTAAGTCAGCCTGGACTTCTGAGCCACAGAACGGTGAGGTAATAAACTTGTGTTGTGTTAAGTAGCTAAGTTTGTGGAAATTTGTTTCACCAGCAAGAGAAAATGATTACCATTACCTTCCCATTTGGCTGGCCCTTCAATGCCTTAAACCAAAGAAATGGCCTATGTTGGGGATTTCTTGGGGTCTCAAGTTTATCTTCTTGAGTTTTGAATAACGCCACCCACTGTGCAGCACATGACACTTCCTGGTGCATTTCACACATAATTTCATTCGATTCTCTCAGCAGCCCTGAGAAGTGTAGGTATATTATGCTTCTTATTTTACAAAGGAGGAAACTGAAATTTAAAGAAGTGATTTTGCTTGATGCTTCACAGAACTGGAGTTGCAAGCCAGGTTTCCTGCTTCCAAATCACATGCGCTTTTTTTGCTACTGCCCCTGGTTGCCTCTGTGTCTCCCGACATCTGTTGTCTGAACACAGTTTCTGCTGTCCAGGGGGCTGGACTTTCTTGTGAGATCATGAGCTTTCGTTGCTGAGAAATGACTGAGCAAAGCCGGCGGACGGTGTACTTGGGACGCTGAGGAGAGACTCACTGGCATTTGCAGGAGGTGCTGGCAGGTGCCTCCTGATGCCATATGCAACTCAGGATCTACAATGGGAACTGGGATCTGCTCTTGGGGCTGCATTCAGACAGGGTAAATCTCTCTGGGAATTGCCCTGGCCAGGGGACAGATTCACAGAGGAGGTGAGGTCTGAGTGAGGGTTTGAAGAATACGTAGGACTTAGAGAGGATGCTTGTGTTTGGGTTTCTCGTGTGATTGCAGGGTACGGCTTTTGCCCACGCCTTCTACTCTGGTTGCTTTGGTGAAACTTGCCTGCAGGAACTGGACCAGACTTGAAGTCAGCCTCTGGGCCTGCCCTCCCCACCCTGCTCCCTGAGTTCATCTTGGTAGTTGAGGGTACACGATGCGGTCGCCTGCTTCTGCAGCCAAAAGAAAAGTGGTGGGAGAGGAGGGGGTAAGGGGAATACACAGGCTGAGAATAACTTCCTCCCAGCCTCACTTCCTGTGGCTTCCCGCTCACCCTGCTGTAACTCTTATTAACTCTCCGTGTCTTTCTGTGGATGGGAACCAAACAGCCTGTCTCGAGGGCAGCAGTCTGCATATTAAAAGTTCCCTAGCAATGGCCACTTGTCCTTCCTGAGCCTTGGGTGTCCCCTCCTCAATCTTGTTCCCTGCACTGCCTAGGTGACTGACAATGTGTCTTCCCCAGGCCACACCTCTACTTGGCAGCTGTGAAAGGTGGTAGAAGCCATTCTGTCCCTCCCTTTCTCCTGAATGTCTTGGAGTGCTGTTCAATTCAGGAGTTCCTTCTAACACATCACATGTCCCTGCACTGTGCCGAGTGCAATGGGGATGCCCCAGAAGTGTTAGCCTAGCAGGCTGCAGCATGGGAGGCAGTGTGGCTCTGTAGAGAAAGAGAACTCGAGTATTTACCGGGCACCTGGTTCTGTGCTGGACCTCAGGGACACAGCACTGAACAGGACAGCCCAAAGTGGGTGTGCAAGCCTTGATTCTGCTACTCGGTAGCTGTGTGGCCCTGGGCTAGTCGCTTGACCTCCACGTCTTCACAGTCAGGTCTTACGAAGGCCAACATGGTGCTTTGTAAGTGTGTTGCAAACTGTAACACTCTGTGGAGATGACATTGTTAGGTGTTATGCCCTTGTGAGAGAGGCCTGGAAGAGCTGTTATACCCATTGTACAGATGAGAAAGCAAAACCTTCAGGAGAGTGAAGAGCAGGTGCAGGAATGAGAACTAAGTAGTCGACTTCTTGTTGTGACCTTACTCTATTTTATCATGTGGCTGTAACCACCAGACATCCATTGGTGATGGCATCTGATGACATTTTCAACATCAGCAGCATCAATAACATTTGCCAGGTGCTTACTAAGTGCCAAGAACTAAGTTAAACCCTTTGATGCCTATTATTACCTCTACTTTCCAGATGAAAAAAATGGAGACTCAGCAAGGATAAATAACTTGCCCAAGGTTGCTTTTCTAGGAAGAGGCAGAGCCAGGCTTCAAACTCAGGTATGCCTGATTCCACAACCTAGACTAGTAGCCTCGGTGGTACCTGCGCATCTCATCCAGGTGCACATCTCTACCTAACATACTTGAAACAACTAGAAATTACACAAGAGAGTAGGAAGGGGATACACTGGCAGGAGTCAATCCTCCTCCCAACCCCCAGAGGAGTGACCCAGGCAGCTGGGACTGTGCACATCAAGAAGAGATGGTGTCCTGAAGCCTTGGTGTATGGTGTCCTGAAGTTACTGGGTGGATGGATCTTGTTCGATGGACAGGATTGGAAACTCAGAAGGACAGAAGCTTGTATGAACTGAACGGGGGACTTGGGGGAGGAAGGGGTCAGGTAAGATGGGCAGGGCCTCAGAGGACTGTCAGTGCAGCAAGGGAGGTGAAGTTGGTTTGGGCAACCGTTGCAGCTGTGGCCTGAGGGTTAGCTGAGCTGCCCACGTCCCGGCCACAGAAGGAAATTAGTACCCAGAGACATCTCCGGGTCTGGGGTGGAACGAAGATCCTGCCCTATTTGTTTTTCTTTCTGGGGCCTTGAGGTTAGAAGAGGGGCACAGCTGCTTCTCCCTAGGGCCTGGGAGGAGGAGGAAGGAAAAGGGAGGGGTCCAGGCCATGGGAGGCATTGGGAGCATCCGTCATGCTGTCGACCCGCTGCAGGAGCACTGACCTGGGAGTCTGCAGGCCCAGGTGCTGTGCTGCTGTCTGGCTTGTGAAGTTGGATGATTAATTCCTCTCTGGATCTCAGTTTTTAAAACTGTAACTGGAGAGATCTATCAGTAAAAACTGTTGGTTGCAAGTGTCAAAAACACAACTCAGACTGGCTGGAATTGGGCATTTATTGGCTCATGTGATTGGAAAATCCAGGGAGAGTCGTGATTATAGGAAGGCTTAGGTCCAGAGATTCACACAGTACCATCAGGGGTCTGTCTCTCTCCATTTCTCAGTGCCACTTTCCTCGGTGATGCCTTCTGTCACAGATAGCCTCAGTCTTTGAGATCTCAAGGTGACTGCCAGCTGCCCCAGGCTTACCTTCTTTTTTTTTATTTTTAATTTTTTTGAGACAGGATCTGGCTCTGTTGCCCAGGCTAGAGTGCAGTGGCATGATCTCATCTCACTGTAACCTCTGCCTCCCAGGCTCAAGTGATCCTCCCACCTCATCTTCCCTAGTACCTAAGACTACAGGTGTGCGCCATCACACCCTGCTTGTTTTTGCATGTTTAGTAGAGACAGGGTTTCACCATGTTGTCCAGGCTGATCTCGAACTCCTGGGCTCAAGTAATCTGCCCACCTCGGCCTCCCAAAGTGCTGGGATTACAGGTGTGAGCCACTACGCCCAGCCCCAGGCTTACCTTCTTCAGGCCTATCAACCCACAGAAGGAAAGCAGCTGCTAGTAGTTCCTGCAGAAGTCCTGGGGCAGATGCTTGCTGGTCCTGCTTGGTCGTGTGTCCGTCTCAGGGTCTATGCGTATTGCCAGGAGATGCCCTTCTCCTCTTGGCCAGACCAGGGCTGCATGATCTTCCCTAGAGTAGAAGTTAAAGTTAATTCCACAGAAGCTACAAGGAGTAAGAATGGGAGGGGGTGATTTCCCCTAAATAAACACGCAAGTGTTGATGCCAGAAAAGAGAGAGTAAATATTGGACAGACGAAAGCTACAGATGCTGTCCTCAGCACCCAACGGCCAGTCTGACTGTCTTCAAATGAAGCCGGGGATCTGGGACCCTGACAGTGGAGCTCCTCTCAACTGTATTAAGATTATGCAGACCTTTGAGTATACATGAAAGCCACGGACCCCCTTCCTGGAAAGGCACACAGGTCAGACTCTGTGGCATGGCCTCTGAGGGGCTGCACCGTCTCTCCTGCCTCCCCCAGGACTGGCCTCCTCACTGCTTCTTGTACTCACCGTGCTTCCTCCCTCCAAAGGGCCTTGAACTTGCTGCTCCCTCTGACCTAGTTAATGCCTCCTTTACATATGTTCTAATTGTACCGTGAACCTCTTCATCCCTATTTCAACTGAAGTCGTAAATTTCTTATAGGATTATGTGGTTAGTATCTGTCTCTCTCACCAGAATGGAGACTCCGTAACAGGAGGGACCTGGCTTTGCTTCCTTTTGTGTCCACATCACCCAGTAGAGTGTCTGGCACATAGCTGGTGCCCAGTAGTTGGTGAGTGAATGTGTGCCCTTGAACACACGATTTTCCCTGAAGTTTTAGTTGCATACACTTCCCTAGAGTCAGTCTCTGAACTTCAGGTAAAGAACGTCAGGTTAAAAAAAAAAAAGGAAAATCAAGGCATTAGCAGCAAGGCCATTGCAAATGAGGACCTCTCAGGCCAGCTCTCCTGATAATCTCACTGCTATTGACTTATGTTTATGTCTTTTAAATGGAGTTGATATAGTTTGGATATTTGTCCCTGCCCAAATCTCATGTTGAAATATGATCCCCACTGTTGGGGTAGGGCCTGGTGGGAAGAGTTTGGGTCGGGATGAGGGGGAGGAATCCCTCATGAATGGCTTAGCCCATCTCCTTGGTGATGAGTGAGTGAGTTCTTGAGAGATACAGTTGTTTAAAAGTATGTGGCTCCTCCCTGCCCCCCACTTGCTTCTGCTTTTACAATGTGATGCACCTGCTCCTACTTTGCTTTCCACCATGATTGGAGCCTCCTGAGGCCTCCCCAGAAGCAGGTGCCACCATGCTTCCTGTACAGCCTGCGGAATCATGAGCGAATTAGACCTCTTTTCTTATATATTACCCAACCTCAGACATTTCTTATAGCAGTGCAATAATGGACTAACACAGGAGTCCTATGGATGATTACTTGTAGGTAAAATCTGTGGTCAAATAAATCTGAGGAACACTGTCTAATCTGTGCTCCTTTTGGAAAGTCACAACATACACTAATAACAGTAGTATTTATTTTTTATGATCTTTAGTGTAACTGCCATTTATGAAGGGCTTCCTACATGGTAGGTACCCCATGAGGCCCTTCATATGCATTTTCACACCATCTCATCATAGCCTTGTGTGACAGATGCCATCATCACCCTGTGTTACAGAAGAGAAATGAACATGTGGAGGAATTAAGAATCCCAAGCTAGGCCAGGTGTCGTGGTTCACGCCTGTAATCCCAGCACTTTGGGAGGCCGAGGAGGGTGGATTATGAGGTCTGGAGTTTGAGACCAGCCTGGCCAACAGAGTGAAACCCCATCTCTACTAAAAATACAAAAATTAGCCAGGCGTGGTGGCCCGTGCCTGTAATCCCAGCTACTCCAGAGGCTGAGGTGGGAGAATCGCTTGAACCTGAGAGGCGGAGTTTGCAGTGAGCCGAGACCGCGCCATTGCACTCCAGCCTGGGTGACAGAGTGAGACTCTGCATAAAAAAAAAAAAAAAAAAAGAATCCCAAGCTACCTTCTAGGAAACAGAAGATTTGGTGCTCAACCCCTGCCAATCTGATATGTGTCTATGCACTTTAATCCCTCAAGAGGTGGCAAATCACCTTTGCTGATAACGGAGCCCCTTTTCTCTCTAAACATGTAGAAGCATCCCAAGGACCACACCTGATTTGGGACATGCTGGTGAAGTGTTGATTTCCGTTAACTGGGTCTAGAACAGAAAGAATGTAGACCTGGCACAGGCTCAACTCCACAAATATTTCCTGTACCAGGCGTGGTGCTGGAAGTGCCAGGAACGCAGCACAAAGCTGCATCCTCATTGCCTGAGGGTACCCAGAGCCCCAGCTTTTCCCCATAGTGGACCAGCCTTGCCCTGAGCTGCCCTACCTTGAGGACTGCCCGTGCTGGGTCCTCCTGGGACCATCCAGCTGTGTCTTCCCTCAGGGGAATAGGGCTCTGTGTCATGTTCATGATGAGTTCACAGCAAAATGCACATTCATTCTGCAAATGTTTATCCAGGACTTTCTGTGGCCCTGGCTTGTGCCCTGCCCATCTTACCTAGGAATTGGGGATACAGAGGCAAATAAAATGCTGTCTCTTTTTCTAGGACACCCAACATCTAGTGGGGGAGACAGATCAGTGCAGAAGAAACCAAAAGAAATCAAAATATAAGACAGATGAAGTGCCCTGTTAGAGACAGAAAGCAGCCTGCTGGGGGAGTTCTGAGATATGGACGAGTTCGTTCTTTCTTTTTTCAATTAACAGAATTATTTTGGCTTGGGATTTAAGCTAATGCTTAAATGATGTTGGAACATCTGGCCAACAGGCAAGCCATTGTCAGCCTCCTAGGTGTTTGGCTGACAGGGCCTGTGTTCCTAAGCATCCTGGGGAGTTCCAGGTGTAGGGGGACTGTGGGAATGAGGCCCAGCAGTGCCTGCATGCACAGAGTGCCATCACCCCCGCTCCTGCACACAGTCCTCCCAGTCCACGGAAGGACGCCTTCCTGGTGTCTACCTTTGCCGAGCCGCTCCCATTTCTCACATGAGCCTCAGTCACTCGCATGAGCCTCAGGAACAAGCCTACGCTTGCTTTCTGCTGCCCTCAGTTTCCTTCTCTGTCAGCTGCGAGTAGTGATTCCTCCTCGGGAGGATCAAATGAGATGAAAAACATGGGGAGAGCTTTGCAAATGTCCCATATTGTTAAAGACCCAGAGGAGTGCCCCTGGAGGAGAAGTAGCATATTCCAGCCCCCTCATTCCCCTCTGGGTGTGACTTGCCTCTGAGGTGAGAAAGGGTAAGGTCAGGTGAGACTGGAATTCCTTCATGGGTCCTGAAACTTTAGATGAACTCCTGCCTGTGGGTCTTTGCTGGTACATTCGGTGAGATGATCAATATGAAGCCTTCAGCGCAGTACCTGCCACAAAGTCGGTGCTTACTAAGTAGTAGTAGCGGTGGTCTTTCTCCCTTCATTCCGCCTGCAGTCTCCTCCTCTCCTCCCTTACTCCCACCACCTTGCTTCCTCCCTCCCTGTTTCCTTCCTTCCTTCCATCTTCACTTCCTCATTTACTCATTTGTTAAACACTTCCCCCCTGTAAAAAATTATTTTAATTGTGATAGAAAACACATACCAGAAAATGTATCATCTTAACCATTTTACGACGTATAGTTCAGTGGCATTAAATCCATCACATTGCAGTGCAGCCATCACAACTGTCTGTCTCCGGAACTCTTTTCAACCTGCAAAACTGAAACTGTACAAATGAAACAATAACTCCTCATTCCCTCCTTCCCCTAGTCCCTGTCTATGAATCTGGCTCCTCTCGGTACCTCATATAAGTGGATTCTTACAGGATTTGTCCTTTTGTGACTGGCTTGTTTCACTTAGCATACTGTCCCCAAGGTCCATCCATGTGGTAGCACTCAGCATTCTCTTCCTTTTGAAGACTGAGTTGTGCCCCACTGTGTGCCTAGACCGCATCTGGTTGACCCATCCATCCGTCGATGGACACATTGTGAATGGTGTTGCTGCGAACACTGTGTACCAATAAGTGCGTTTTGAGCATGACCACATGCCTGGCATTGTGCTGGGCTGCAGTGGGGAGTGAACTTGGTTCCCAAGTTCTGGGGGTAACGTTAAGAAGCAAACACCAATAGATGTTTACTAAGAGACTGTAATATGTCCTGTGATGGGAAAGAGCAGTGTTTGGGGAGAGAATTATGGCAGGAGTGGAGGTGGGTGGCTGGGACGATGGTCAGATCTCAGGAAGTGGCCTTAAGAATGGGGAGGAGAGGTAGACAGGGGTGGGGAGGGTCCAGGCAGAAGGAACAACATGTGTGAAGCCACTGGAGTGCGACAGAGTTGGTCAGTTGGAAGGATTGGTGCTTAGATTGCGGCTTCAGTGTCTCCTTCTCCAGCAAGCATCCTGCCAGCCTCCAGGCCCAGCGCTCCCCGTCATCTTTTCCTCTCTACTCTTATTGTAGTTCATTCAAACTGCCTCTTTGCTCAGCTATTTCTCCCACTGGCCAGTGAGCGGCTTGAGTGCAGGAACTGTTTTATTTTATGTTTGGGCCTTCCTTGCATATCTTAGTAGATGTCAGTGACTCTCAAGCAGATACTGTCCTGAAGGAGGGCAGTGCTTTCATTGGCAATGCCCCAAGACCATCTAAGCAGGGAGCCTCCCATCATCTGGGGCCTGCCAGAGTCAGGCACAGCCCCGGCATTAGGACTTTGGGCTCAATATGTAAGCCCATCCTCTGTGCTTATGTGGGTGGTACACTAAGCACTTGCAAACATCTGTGTGCTGTGCTGCTCCTTTCGGCCTGCTGAGGCTTTCCTTCCTTGTTGCCTCCTAAGCAGGCAGTGTGGGAAGCGCCCAGCTCAGAGCTGGGCCAGATGTGGCCAAAGCTCCCGGCAGTGCAAGCAGCATCACTGCACCAGGCCAGCTGACTTGGCTGGCCCTGTGGCACAGTGCTTAGGGGCTTGTGGCTGCAAGCCATGCCCCACCACCTCTTCTGTTTGCCTTGGTAGCTTCCCAACTTCCTCTCACATGACTGTTTCTGTTTACTTTTCCCTCTGGCCTCCCTGCCTGCAGCGTCCCTGTGCCACCTAGAGTCTCATCTATTGCGCTAGACAGCCTCTGCAATGGCCCCGCACCAGGGCCTCCTTCCAGGGCATATCCTGTCTCTGTCTCAGCTTTCTAGTCTGCGCTCGCTCCTCTCACCCCCCAGCTCTCTCTATCACTGTGAGTGGAGGGTCTGTGCACTTTGTCATTTTGATCCTATGACGTTGTAGGTGCTCAGGAGAGGGCCAGATCCTGGGACCAAAAAGGGGTTAGTCTTGAAGTCTTGGGTTGGATATTTCACTGTGGCCAGCCCAGAGCTCAGCTGGAAACAGATGAGAGACAACACGTGAGGAGGCAGACAGGAGCTGGGGATCCAGGCTCTGAGCACCTGAGAGGTTTGGGGGAAGGTATTGGTAATGGATTGGATTGTGTCCTCCACCAAAAGATTTTCAAGTCCTAACCCCTGTACAGATGAATGTGGCCTTATTTGGAAATAACATCTTTACAGAGGTAATCAAGTTAAAATGAGGCCATTTGGGCAGTTGCAGTGGTTCATGCCTGTTATCCCAGCACTTTAGGAGGCTAAGGTGGGTGGATCATTTGAGTTCAAGACCAGCCTGAGCAACATGGTAAGACCCTGTCTCTACAAAAAATACAAAACATTAGCCATTAGCTGGGCATGGTGGCCTGTGCCTGTAGTCCCAGTTACTCAGGAGGCTGAAGTGGCAGGATTGCTTGAGCCCAGGAGGTGGAGGTTACAGTGAGTGGAGACTGCACCACTGTATTCCAGCCTAGGCAACAGAGCGAGACCCTGTCTCAAAAAAAAAAAAAAAGAAAAGAAAAAACAAAGTTATTTGGATAGGCCCTAATCTAACCAAATAAAAGGGAGAACTGGGACATAGGGACAGACATACACAAGGAGAAGGCCATGGGAGCATGAATCCAGAGATGCAGCAGGAGACGAGATTGCAGGCAGCCCCCAGAAGCCGGGACAGAGGCATAGAACAGATTCACCCTCATAGCCTTGGAAGGGACCAGACCCACCGACAAGCACCTTGATCTCTTCCGGCCTCCAGAACCGAGGCAATACATTTCAGCTGCTTAAGCCACTCAGTCCTAGATTCTGTTGGGGCAGACCCTGGAAATGAATGCAGTATTTGGATCCCATCAGAGCCTGTCACCTCTGAGTATGGGCCAGTGTACTTTAGCTATCTGGTTCCTTCACATCATATTTAGTTTGGACACACAGGGGCTATTCTGAAGCATCCAGGCAAAGATTTTAATAATAATAAAACCTTTTAATAAGACTTTAATAAGCATTTTAATAAGGTTCTGATGAGAAACTCTTGGATGTCCTTCCAAGTCATGTAGAACCATGCGAGGGATAATAAGACTCATAATCCGACTCTATTTTTATAGGGCTTTCCAGTTCACAAAAAAAAAGTCCTTCTCATTTATTATCCCACTTGACCCTCTGGGCAATCCTGTGTTGTTAGCGCTGTGGGCATTCCCGTTTTGGAGAGGAGAGAACTGAGGCTCACAGATGTTCCAGAATTGTCTTAAGTGGCAGAGCAGGGATTTAAACGCAGGCCTCTGACCCAGCCTCACTCTCTTCCCATGCGCTGGAGGCTGCCCCTGAACTTGGAGCAGGTTGGATGTTTCAACGGCAGCTTGGCCTTTGCCTGGGACCCAAGGAGTAACACGTTCTCTTAATTCTTTTCCAGGAGTGAGGGAGAGGGGACATCAGGTTTCCAAGACTTTTTCAGGTTCTCGTGGGGCTCTGTGGAGGCTGCTGGGGCCTCAGGGGTTCTTGGGTTTCCCTTCCACAATATTCTGTTGTGGGACCCAGGCCCCAAAGGCTCAGGTCATCTATAGCAGGGCACAGCTGGCGGAAGCTGACTACCCAAGGCCAGGATTGGCACTCGTCAGATGCGTGTGCTGTCCTGCTGCTGAGGGACAGAACAGGCCTGAATCCCATGGCTTTGTTCCGCCAGCAGGCTGGAGCGTGAGGGTGGTGTGTGGCCCAGGCCTCTTCATGGCTCCCTCAGCACCGAGACAGTGCTCATGACACACCAGCAAGTGAAGGGCTTGGGGAAGAGGAGCAGTGCTGAGCTGTGGTGTCTGAGGCCGGAGGGCAGGGCCTCTGTGGTGTGTGACCCTGGGCCTGTGCCCTCACCTCCCTGGGCCTCAGACCCATGCCTGTGAAGTGGCTCCGTAAGAGCCTCTGCCTTGCTGGCTGAAGGTGCAGAGGAAAGGATATGCTGGGAGCATTTTGCAGTGGTTGACCTCAGCATCATTCGCAATCAGAACCACTGGGAATATCCATGAGTCTTCAGGGACGTGTGCTAAAACCTTCTCCCCGTTTGGAGCCATGAAGACCGTTTGAGTGCGACTTCCTAAAAAGCAGCCCACCTCTGCTCAGGTTGCCTCTATTCTGTCGTGTGAGAGTATGAGTCACATTCTTTTGCTGCTGGAGAGTTTCTTTCCCCTGGAACCCTCTGGCCCCCACCTCGCTCCCCGCACTACCACTCTGAGGCTGTCATGTGAGTGTTTTCCACGTTAAAAAAACACAGAAAGTTCATTCAAGCCAAATACAAAGACAATGTTAACAAGTCTGAAGTGTATGGAATTCATTGCACTGACTTGATGCAGGGCTTTGGCGGGCTCCAAAACTTCCCAAGTGTCAAAGAGTTTCAGTTTGTGGATTTGAGAGGTGTGAGACTGGGGGCTGTTTCTTCCACAGACATTCACCCACACATCCCACACACCAGCACTGTCTAAACGGCAGTGATCAAATCTTCTGTCATTTCTTCTGTGCTTCCTATGGGGCGGTGTCAGGTGCTTTACAGAGATTAAATCCTCATTTTGTCTTCTTAACAAATGTCAACACAGGCCTGTCTGACTTTAAAGTCCAGGCTCTAAGCAGTTAGGTGTACTGTCTCCCAGTTTGAAGAAACTCCAGCCCAGCCCCCTTCATTTTACAGGAGAGGAAACTGAGGCACAGGAGAGGGGACAGTGACTTGCCTAGAAAGTAGGGCAGGAACCCAGGAACCCTGACTTCCAGGGCTTTTCCCCCTAACCCATCCTCCCCCTCAGAAAGCACTGATCTGCTTCCTTTATACCAGAGGGAACTCCAATTTAGAGATTCTCTAGCAAGCAGTAACATTCCAGGTCCAGGAGTAACCTGAGAAATGTGGTATTGGTTAATTCAAGGCCATTGTCAGCTTCACAAGACGTTGGCCTAACTGATGTCAAGTATGGCTACTTTGAGTTTCCCAAGTGTTGAGACTCATAAGTTTGGCACCCGGAGGGAATTATTTACTCGCTTATCGTGCACTTCAGCTTAGCAGAAATTCATAATTAGTAGTTAATAGCATGGGAACTTCTCACTGTTCCTGGAACATGCAACGACATGTAACTCCTCTACCTTTGTACATACTGTTCTCAAAGCCTTGAAAGTCTTCCTCCCATGCCCACCTTTTCTTTGCTGGTTGAATTCCTACTCACCCTTCAAGAGCAGTTTTCTCACTCACGTCCTGCTACCCCTACCTCCAACCCTGGGCATAAACAGATGTAATGTTTTTACAATCTGCCTCTCCCATCAGACTGTCAACTCCACAAGGGCAGGGGCTATGCCTCATACATAATGATTATAATCGTACTTACAAAGTGCTTCTTTGCAGTCAGGTTCTGTGCTAAGCACTTCCTATGCATTATTTTATTTCATCCTCCCCAATATTATAAGACAGATACTATTACTATCCTCACTTCCTAGATGAACGGATAGATCCACAGAGAGGCTCAGAAACTTGCCCAGGGTTACACAATAGCTGACAGAGCTGGAATTGAAATCAGTGCTACCATGTACAGTTGTGCTGGCCATGCACTGCACAAAGGTCCACAAAGGTGGAAGGACCAGTTGAGGCTGAAATCTTGCTCTCACCTGGGTGCAGAGCTGTGACTGTTGGGAGGAAGGGACACCTTTCTCTAACTCCTAGACAGGCACCGCAGAGTCTGGCTCCAGAGTTCATGCTCCTAACCACTGCAACATATCAGAATATAGATATGCATATTCATATTGCCAGTCCATGCCAGTCTGGCTGAGTAGGGTCCCAAAAAATGAATGAACGAGAGATTATGAATCAATAGGTTTTTCCTTTTTCTCCCTTCTCTCTTTCCTCATATCTGCAGGACCAGTTTGTTACTTAACAGCTTACTTGGTTTAAGAAACACATCTTTTAGTTGGCTTACCTCCAAGCACGTACCAAGAGATGGCTGAAAACCCAGAAAGAGGTCTCCATTTGGAATGTCTTTTATTCTAAGTAATTTCATTCTGTCACCTTTGAGCCTCTGAAAGTTGTTAAACGGATGCTGAAAAGCGCAGGTGAATGGAAACAAAGGATTCATTCTGAAACCAGCTGCAGGAACTGCACGTCCTGCTCATGCGTGATGTGCTGGGCCTTGGTTTCAGTGAGGGAGGGCATACACGCACTAGATTCTCCTGCAGGGCCTCAGTTCCGGTCCTGAGCAGAGTGGGGTTGCTTCTGACCAATCAGGTGACTTCTGAGCACACTTGGAGCAGTTGCTAACAGCAGAGCCGATGGTTGGGCTCCTGCCACTGGCGAAAATGGGGCTTTAGGATGAAATGTCTGAGTTTGTCCAGATTCAAGCAAAGGACTAGAGAAGGCCTGGGGCCAGGCTCTCTTTGATGGGCTCTTGGGTTAAGTCAAGACTGCATTTTAGACCTCACTTCTGACTTCGTTGCACTCCTGTTGACAAAGACATGCTGTCACTTGCTAGTTATACCCTTGGATGTGTCTCTTAACCTCTCCGGGTTTCCTTTTACTCCCCTGCAGAAGTGGGGAGAGTGTCACCTACTGCATAGACTTGTAGGGAGTCAAGAAGCTAATGTCTATGAAAAAAGCACTTTGTGAATTGGAAATGGCTGTACAAATGCTATAACTACCATTATTTGTCATTAGGTGGATTTACTTCTTGTTCCCTAGAGGTATTTTCTGCTTCTGCATGCACCCTGGAGAACGCTTGGAGGCAGTATTGAGGGTGGAGTAGGGTGGAAAGAAAACAGCAAGGCATGCTGAGGACTGAAAGATATCTAGGCTGGGCTCTTGTGCAGAAGCAGAGAAAATAGTTTTTGCTTTCAATCTGAAGTGGGATGAGTTGATGGCCTTCAGCAGAGGCTGCAGAGTAGAGTTTAGGAGCTGGATTTTCCTCCTTCCTGAAGTTGCATCCTGGACATCTGGGGACGTTTCTTAAAACCAGCACATCCCAAAGACAGAGCCAGCCAAAAGCTAGGGGCTTGGGAAACGAATGCAGGTCCCAACTTCCTGCTCCCCCTTCTAGGTGTTGACAGCGGGGAATTCAGCCCCCAGAACTTAGGAGCAAGGTCAGTGGATGGTCCATGGATGTGGGCATGTCAGCACATGTGCAAAGTGAGTCACAGGCCTGGGGAGGGTCGCTGCAGGGGAACACAGATATCAGTAGAGAAGAGGAAGAGAAATGACTCCTGGGGAGCAGCAAATGTCAGCTGTGTAAGTACGGAAGGGAACTAGCAATGGAGAATGAGAGACGGAGTGAAGAGGCAGTGAGGGGAAACCAGCAGGATGAGTCAGGGCCTCTGTGTCTTGATCCAAATTGGAATTGTGGGGAGAGTGAGCAGTCAAGGCAAGGCTACAGTGAGGGCAGGTAGGATGGAGGCTGAAAAAGCCACTGCAGGACCACCCTCAGCCCCGGAGGATCAATCCTCCCCCTTTCTCCTGCCCAGGAGAATCGCTGTCACAGGTGAGAGCCTCTGCTGACAGTGGGAGAGCATCATGTCTCTCAAGACTGCTGGTTCGCAGAAGAGCCCGAGGACTAGGGGTCTCCAGGAGGCTGAAGAACAGGGATAGTTGAGTCAGGTAGAAACAGAGGAATGAGCAGTTGTAGCTAGAAAGAGGGGTTTTCTAGTTGAGGATTTCAGAGGTAGGGCAGTTCCTGGGAGTTGACAAGGTCAGGGTGGGGTCATATGAGTAAGATCTAAGAAGGGATGGAATGGAAGACAATTTGATTAGTGAGGATGAAGAAATGAAGTCAGGGTGATAATTGGTCATCAGCATGGATATTTTTGTGGCCCCGGATGACTGCAAGAGTGGAAGTGATGAGGAAGGCTGTGTGCTGGCAGCCAAGTTTACATTTGCTGTGGCTCAGAGGTCAGTAAATAACAAGGTGTTAGTTAGAATAGAGACACCCCAAAGTGCTATACTTGAATAGGATATAAGTCAATTTCTCTCTGGCTTAAGCTGTCATGGAGGCTCTGCTCCATGAGGTCATTCAGAGACGTGGTTCCTTCTACATTGTTGCTCTGCCATTTTCCAGGATGTTTCATTCATCTACATGTTGAGGCTGGGTCACCATTACATCCACTCACATTCCACTGGAAAACTCTTAGTCACATGGGCACCCTTAGTTGCAAGGGAAGCTAGGGAATTTTTATTCTGGGGGCAGTGATGAGCCCAGCTAAAATTCTACCTCTGTGAACAAAGAGGAGAACCAAATTTGTAGGACCATCTAGCAATGTGGCCCAGATAGCTTTAAAGATGAGAAGTCTTTCATTCAACAAACATTCATAGAACACTCCTGTGTTAGGTACTGGGGTTACAGAGGTGAAGGAAACGGGCATGATGCCAGCCTTCCTGGAGCTCAGACCTAGTGGGGAAGGTTTAACTGAAGTGGGTGGTCTTCCGAGGAGGAAGAAAGATTATAGACTGAACACATGAGAGCAAGGAGATAGAGATTCTTCACAGGCAAAGTCTGTGATGGGAATGGTGGTGTCAGGGAAGGCCTGGGTTTAGGGAATAGGGTAGAAGATTCATTCATTCACTACTTACTCACTCATTATTGTGTTCAACAAGTATTGATTGATGGTGATACAGTGATAAGTGAAAACAGATACAGTGCCCCCTCTCATGGGGTTTTCTTCCTCATTAATCAGATCATCACATGTATAAGATGTATGATTACTACCTGAGATAAGGCTCTGAAGGAGCAGAGTTCAGATCCGCGAGAGGATTTCACAAGGCATCTGACCTAACCGAGGGTTCAAGGAAGGAAAAATGGTGATTGGAAGCTGAGTGGGTGTTAGCCAGGTTAAAGGAATGCTGTAGACCAAGGCAACCGTGCATGCAAAGGCCCTGGAGTTGGAAAGACTGGAGAACGCAGCTGTGGCTGAGCAGGGTAGAGGTGGTGAGGAGGAGGAGCATTGGGAGGTAATGGGGCAAGCGCACAGGCCTTGAGGGTTCTGCTGAGGATTTTGGCATTTATCCTAAGATCTAAGACAAGTCACAGATGGGTTTTAAGCAGGAGGAGTGACATGATCAGAACCCTGAAAAGAGCTAAGCCTACGTGGCAGTATCTTCGCAGTAGAGGAGAAGAAACAGAAAGATCAGAAAGGAAGTAGAAAGAAAGGCTGAGAGAACTGGGAGGAAGGAACCTTGGTGGGGTTTGTGGCTCACAGGGATGATGGAGGGGGTTTGGGGCAGAGAAGAGGGACAGGGAAGGGACTCATGCACTTCAGGTTTCTCTCCAGAGCTGGACATGAAGCTTGTGCTGGGGCCTTCCCTGGGAAGGGCCCCGTGGCTGCCTGACTTGCTGGCCAACATGGTGGGCATCTCGCTCCAGCACGGCTCTTTCCCAGACTCAGGTAGCGTGACCCTTCCTTCCTGGCAGGCGAAGACAGCAGGAAGATAGACCTCCACTGGGTGACCCCTTTTTTTCCTCTGAACGTGGTGCTGGAGACTGCCAGTGGACCCAGGCCCTGGGGCATCCTCCTGGCTCAAAGGCCTGACCTTCAACCCCTAGCTAAGCCCAGCTTGCCTCTGCATCCCCCAAGGGGAACCACAGGGCAGGTGCTGGCTCCAAAATATATGGTATCGTGGGACTCCACTCACCTGGAGACCCAGAGACAGGGCAGGGAAACAGGCTGGGCTGGCATTGGGTTTGTAGCCATAGGAACCTTCCTACTGACTTATTTACCAAGCATGACTTTATCTGTTTTCTTATCTGTAAAAGGAGGATTTCTCTGTGGGTCAAAGGGAAGATCACCTAACCTCAAGGTGTGGTATGAACATTGTGGACGCCAAAAATAGTAGAGACTATCTGAAGTACTGAGTGGCCGTGATATTTACCTGAAATACCTATATCATTTGTCAAGGAAGATGATATGTGTTCAACCAGCAAGGAGACACTTAGCATGTGATATCAGATGCCTCTGAGCTGTTTTTCAGAATAACTGTGTGCATTTGTGAGTGTGTGTAAATTTTGTAAAATAGTCTGGGTGGGGCTGGGTGTGGTGGCTCACACCTATAACCCCAGCACTTTGGGAGGCTGAGGTGGGTGGATCACTTGAGGTCAGGAGTTCGAGACCAGCCTGGCCAACATGGTGAAAACCTGTCTCTGCTAAAAATACAAAAATTAGCTGGACATAGTGGTGCACACCTGTAGTCCCAGCTACTCTGGAGGCCGAGGCACAAGAATTGCTTGAACTTGGGAGGCGGAGTTGCAGTGAGCTGAGATCACACCATTGCACTCCTGCCTGGGGAACGGAGTGAGACTCCATCTCTAAATAAATAAATAAATAAATAAATAAAATAGTCTGGGTGTCAGGAGATTTGGGGTCCAAGCTCAGCATCAGCAGTAGTTGCTGAGTGACATTGAGCCATTAGGTCCCTCAGTTTATTATGTGATTGACTGCAGTGTTTAAATGCATGAGGTCCTAAAAACGATCTGCCTCGTTTCATATCCTGCCATGCCACTTGCCAGTTGTGTGGGTTGTAATTACAGAAAGAATAGTTTCTTTCTGTTGTGGCCAGGTGTGGTGACTTATGCCTGTACTCCCAGCACTTCGGGAGGCTGAGGTGGGCGGATCACCTGAGGTTGGGAGTTCGAGACCAGCCTGACCAACATGGAGAAACCTCGTCTCTACTGAAAATACAAAATTTGCCAGGCATGGTGGCACATGCCTGTAATCCCAGCTACTCGGGAGGCTGAGACAGAATTGCTTGAACCTGGGAGGTGGCGGTGGCAGTGAGCCGAAACTGTGCCATTGCACTCCAGTCTGGGCAACAAGAGTGAAACTCTGTCCTGCCCCCCACCAAAAAAAAAAAAAGAATAGTAGTTGCTGGGAGTATTAAAGGAGATGCTACATCTGAAGAGCTTCATATGGTGCCTGGAATAATGGGTGCGCATTCAGTGGAAACAATGGGTACTAAGTCCCAACTTCCTCATCTCCAAGGAGTTGAGCTGAGTCTACCCCAGTGGTGACAATGACAGGGGTTTCCACTGGGAGTGTCAGTGTTTCCTATAGGAATGTTTCCCACTGGTGGGATCCCAGGGTCTCTGACTCACCCCGGCCCTGACTGTGCAGAGACCTTATTTCTACAACCTGTTGCAGCTAGGGGTATGGAGCAGAGATCCTTGCAGTGGTTCAGGCCAGGCTTATCCCAACATCTGGAAGCCCTTTGGGGTCTGCCACCTTTTTTCTATGCACCTCACCTCCCCTGCCCCCTCTTCTTTGACAGCGGCAGACTTCCAGCTGGGCCTAAGCAGCCGCGTGGCTTAAATTTTGCCCCACTTCAGTGATGAGCCACAGGCCAAGACCGAGGGGAAGGCCAAGGGGCAGCCACATTCGAAACGCCTTCGGTCAATATCAAAAGCTGAGCAAATGTCAGGCCAGTCAAGGGACCCACATCCTCTGCTTGTTTTTGAGGGAAGACTGGAAAACAATCTTATTTCCTTCTCTTCTACTTCCTTAGCTGGTTGAACTGCCTGGAGAGGCCCCAGGCCCTGCCGCCTTAGCTTGGAGCCGCAGGTTGGAAGTGATCTCTCCCACGAGAGTGGGCGCTGATGCCTGTGTTGGGTTTGGCTCAGACAGACCAGCCCCTGTCATGTGGCTCCATCCCTCTTGATCTCAGCCGGGGCTGCTGCTGTAGGCAGCCTGGGCAGACTGAGGCCTGGGCCAGATGATGCTAACAGTAATTGTTTATGTTTATTGAACACTGACTGTGTCCCAGGAATTGTTCTACCTGTATCAGCCCACATAGTCTTCATAATCACCTAAGAAGCAGGTACGACGACCTCCCTCTTTTTATGGGTGCAGAAAGTGAAGCACAGACAGGGCAAGTAACTTTCTCAAAATCACACAGCTGATAAGTGGCAGAGCTAAGACTGAAATTCAGCCTGCCTCCAAATCCCGACCTTCACCCACTGCCAGACACTGCCTCTGCCATACTGGCTTGTCCCTTCGGGAGTCATTTACACTATTTCAACTAAACCTCAAAACACCCTACAAGGTAAGTACTCCCATTGTTGTTCCCATTTCACAGATGTGGAAGCTGAGACTCAGCGAGGTTAATCGCTTGCCTAGGATCCAGCCATGCTGCTGGGCTCTAAAGCTCATGCTCCTCAGCCTTGCCCACCCTTGGTGCTTCACCGATGGCCAGTTCCCCACGCCGCGTGTGCCCCCACCTGCCAGGTCATCCTGGAGCCCTTTTCCCTGTGTTGGAGGTGTTGCCTTCACTGTGGTTTATCTTGTGGGGCTTAATCCCAGGGGCCAGCAAGTGGAACAGAAGGAGCAAGGATCACTCAGGATTCAAAATTGTTGGCAGCAAGTTCCACAGGCAGATGTTGCTTCCAGAGCCCCAAATATTAGGATTGAAATCGCCCATGTACTCCTCAGGGAGGGGGATTCTTTGCAGTTATCTTGCGGGAAGGTTTGTAAAGGGGGCATCTTAATATCCTATTCTCTATTTTTGCTTCATCTTTGCATACACTGAGATTATTTTTATTTATTGAATTGTAGTATAACATAAAATTTGGCATTTTAACCATTTTTAAGTGTGTAGTTCAGTGGCATTAAGTACATTCACATTCTTGTGCAACTATCACTACATTCATCTCCAGAACTTTTTTTTCTTCCCCAACTGAAACCCACTCCCCACTTCTCTCAGTCCCTGGCACCCAGCACTCCTCTCTGTGTCTCTATGAACTTGATGACTCTAGGTCCCTCATGTAAGTAGAGTCATACAGTATTTGTCTTTTGTGACTGGCTTATTTCACTTAGCATGTCTTCAAGTTCATTCATGTTGTGGCATATGACAGGGTTTCCTGTCTCTGAAGGATGAAGACTATTCCACTATATGGATATAGCATACCTTATTCATCCAGTCCATCTACCGTTGGACACTTGGCTTGCTTCTACCTTTTGGCTGTTATGAATGATGCTACATTGAGGTTTTGACAAAGGGTTTGCTTGAAAAAAAATTTGGCTGCTAAAAGAAGTTCGAAAACCCCTGGCCTGGTCTAAAGCTGGGGCAGATGGAGACCCAGCCAGCATGAGTGAGGTCTCTGTGCATGAGGAGCAAAGCTGAAACTGCAACCTTTAGATTCGACATCCAGCTCTTTTCTCCCTCCTGTTGCTGGTACTAATATTTATCAAAGGAAAGGAGAATGCAGCTCTGTCCCAGGCAACTACCCTGGTTTCCCAGAAACCTCCTGGAGCTGCAGAAAGGACTCAATTGAGCATTTATTGAGTGCCCAGGGGAGCCAGTCCAATGTGGAGATAGAGCAGGGTTTATATCCTATCTCTGCCTCTTCCAGCCCATGTGGCCTTGGGCAAGTTGTTTCACTTCTCAGAGCTTAGAGGCAATGTGAAGATCCAATGAGATGAAGCATGTCTGGTGCTTTTTGGTACAGTGCCTGGCACCAGTGCCCAGGAACCAGGAGCTGCCGCTGCATAGGAACCACTGTTGGGGATAAAGCGATGAGCAAGAGAGGCTCTGGCCCATGGGAGTTCTTTTCAGTGCAGCGTATCAGCAGTCATGTGATGTTGATTTGTCCCATTACTGGTGATACTGACATTTATCGGTTGATTAAGGTGGTATCTGCCAGGTTTCTCCGTTGCAAAGTTAATTAACAAGTATTTTGTTCTCATTAATTAATTAGTATTTAATAAGCATTTTGTAGGCACTCCTTTGAGACTGCATAAATATTCAGTTCCTCGTCAAACATTCACCCTCTGGTTTTAGCATTATGTTTTGTCAAATGGTGATTTTTATAATTCCATCATTCCTTCTACCTTTATCATTTGGAATTCTACTGCAAAATAGAGCTTTTACCTCTCCTATATGTGTTTGTTTGTTTATCCATTCATTTATTTATTTATATCAGCGTGGACTCATTATTTTCTATTTTATTCAATGGTTTATATCCATTACAATCATTATTTATTTTGGTGCTGAAGTTGTATTTCTTTAAATTTTAAAATGTGTGATAAACTTGGGGAACAGTACATAGCCTAGTATTATTATTGTAAAATAATATTAAGCACTTTGTGTAAGCCAGAAACTGTTCCAAGTCTCTATTAACTCTTTACATATATCAATTCTTTGCATTTATGTAATATTTATTGCTGTGAAATAAATTATTCCAAAATGTACCCGTTTAAAACAACAGTGATACAGTTTCCATGGGTCAAGAATCAGGAATGGCTTAGTTGGATGGTTCTGGCTCAGGGCTTCTCATGAGCTTACAGTCAAGATCTTGCTAGGGTTGCAGTCAGCTAAAAACTTAACTGGGACTGGAGGATCAGGTTCCACAATGGCTGACTACATGGCTGTTGGCTGGAGGCCTGAGTTCCTCGCCACGTGAACCTCTCTATAGGGCTGCTTAAGCATCCTCAGCATGGCAGCTGGATTCCAGATTGAGTGCTCCCTCAGAGAAAGAATAAGGAGGAGTCCACCATGCCTTGTATGACCTAGGCTTGGAAGTCATACACTGTCACCTCTGCCGTATTCTATTCATTTGGAAGGAAGTCACTAAATATATCCCACACTTAGGGGGAGGTGAAGGATGCTCTTAGGTCTCTTTTAAAGAGAGAAGGTCAAAGAATTTATGGTAGTATTATAAAACCACCACAACATATATTAACCCTTATTCACTCTTTAATCTGCACCATAACCCTGTGAGGTAGGTATTACTCTGAGCAATTAAATGACTTGCCCAAGGCCACAGGTTGCCAGTGGTAACACTGGGATTTGAACCCAGGCAGCCTGGCTCCAGAGCCTACATTCTCAACCACTACCTGATCCGACAGGGCCTTGAATAGTGTTTTGGAAAGCATCCTGAGGCAGGCTGGAGGATGATGGGAGAGATGAGGGTCCATTCCTTCTCAGGTGGGCCTTATTGGCAGACTCCCTTCCTCCTTCTTCCACGTTCTGCTTTCCATATTCTCATTTTGCAATGTATACCATCATTTTTTAAAAAAATGGGCAGGGTGGCAGTACTGACCTCTTCTAGCAAGCACTGGGGAAAGGCTCCATGTGGAGCACCTATAGTTGGGGGAGGCAAAGTGGGACAAGTGTGAGACACGGTTCTTACTCTCAGGGGCATATTGTCTATTTGGAAGGCAAGAATATAAACACCACATTATTATTATTATGATTTTAACTTTCATTTTAGGTTCAGGGGTATATATGCAGGTTTCTTATATGGGTAAACTGTGTGTCATAGGGTAAATACAAACTTGTTTGAGACCCAGGTTAGGTGCCTTTAATTGTTGAGTGGTTATTTAGCCCAGGATCGTGTCTTTGTTGCCCTTATTTCTCACTGATGTGGCGGCAGGGGGCCCCTGTTGTGCTTACTGATTATTTGTTAAGTGAAAGACAAATAGATACAATGATGGTGTCCTACAGTGGCCCAGGTGGCAGAGATATGAAGGAGGTGGGTGGTGAGGCCGGGCGAGCTGGCGCGGGGGAGGTAAGTGATTTGAAGCATTGGTCCCAGAAGGCAGGTCCCATCAGGACGGTCAGCAGATGTGAAAAGCGAGAGGACATATCATCAGGTATCTACACAGACTGATGAGCACCGAGAAATGGGCCGAGGCTGGGAGGATACCAACAGTCAGGAGTTTGGTGGGATGGTGGGTGGTGGGGAGGGTTCTTGGGATAGGCAGGTGTTAGCACCTTGGATCTAGGTGGGCAGGCAAAGAGAGTGATGGTCCCAGGACCCCAGTACAGAACACGAGTTGGAACCTGGAGCAGATGCCCTTTGACCTTTGGTGCCCTTTGACCTTGTTTGGGCCAGAACTGGTATCAGAGGAGCTCCATCTCAGGCACATGAGCAGAGCAGAGACTAGGGTGGATTGGGGAGACTCTTCCTCCTCTGGCTGCCGATGGGCTGTCAGAGAGGCTTGGAGAGTGGGAGGGCGTTTCATTTGGGTCAGCCCGTGGCTGTGTTTCCAGCAGGCAGCGGAGGCCTTACCATGCCTGAGTTATGAGTCATGGTGCAGGTTAGAGTGAGAACTTACCTGCTGTCAAGGGATTTGTAGTGTTGAATCCCACAGGAGAGACTCACTGCAAATGGGATTTGAGAAACGAAACAACTGCGTTAGTCTGAAATTCTGTGTTTTCCCTACTGTGCAAAGAGAGAGAATAGCTTCTTAAATTTATCTGCAGAGGTGATTTAAGTGAGTGATCTGAGCCCCAGCTTTGCCACTTTCTGCCTGTGGGACCTGTAGGTGATACAGGATAATTTCCCATCTGGAACATGGGGATAATGAATACCTACGTCCTGGGGTTTTTTTGAGAATCAGTTCAATCACACAATCGAACATGATTGTTCAAACAGCAAAATGCTATGTGAACCTCGGGGAATATGACTGTGAAATAAACTCCACCGGTGACAGCTGAAAGGCCTTAATATTGACAGTGGATATGTCTAGTCACATTAACAGGGGGCTGCATGTGAATGAGCAACCGCCCTTCTCTGGCTTTTGAGCAAAACCTCAAGGAGAACCTGGCTAATAAGACCTCCAATCTGACTAGAATCCCTCCCCACCCACCTCTTTGTAAAGGACCGGCTTCTGTAATAGTATCCTACAGAACCCTCCCAGGTTTGAGTGGACAGGAGAGCCAGAGAGAATCCCTGATTTGGCCACATGGTCCTGCCTCAGTAGGAAACAGTTTTGCTCTTGTACAATTTGTTAGAAGCCCGAGCAGGCCCTTGGAGCATGGCCTTAGGGTTGTCATGACAGTCCTGGTGGGCTCAGCCAGGGGCAGTATTTCTTGATAATACCTGAAAGGGTTATTTTAGGTGGACTTTCAGAGACAACAAAAAGGATTAGGTGAAAATAACAACAGCTGTTATTCACTGAGTAGTAAAAGACAAACTTCTGAGTCTGAGTCTCCCATTGAAGAATCTTCCCTCGAGCTGAAAACTATTTGTCTAGGATTACTTCCCGTGTCACATCATTAGTTGTCTCCCTGACTATAGCAGTTTGTATTTTAACTGTGTGGCATCTACATATGAGTGGGTTATAGATGTATAAGTTGTCCTCAACTGTTTAGCCTGGGTTTCATTTCCCTGTTAGGGTTCTCTTTAATTCCTGGTATCCCCCAGCATAATTTAGAGAAGGCCGGTGGTATAGTGGTCAAGAGTAGGGGCTCTGGGGACAGACTGTATCATTACTCTGCCGTTATCAACTGTGGGCCTTGGGCAAGCTACCGTTTCCTTTCCATAAAATAAGGATAACAGCATCCTGTTTTAAGGCTAAAAGTTGCTAATGTGTGTAAAGTGCTTAGACCGGTATCTCGTGTATAGTGAACACTCAACAAATACGTGTTATTATTATTATCTTTAAGTTGCACTTGCATATTTGATATGGTTTGGCTCTGTGTCCCCACCCTAATCTCATGTGGAATTGTAATTCCCAGTGTTGGAGGGGGACCTGGTGGGAGGTGATTTGGATCATGGGGGTGGATTTCCCCCTTGCTGTTCTGGTGATAGTGAGTTCTCATGAGATCTGGGTTGTTTGAAAGTGTGTAGCACTTCCCCCTTCACTCTTTCTCTGCTGCCACCATGTGAAGACGTGCTTGCTTCCCCTACGCCCTTCTGCCATGATTGTATGTTTCTGGAGGCCTCCCAGTCATGCCTTCTGTGTAGCCTGTGCAACTGTGAGTCAATTATAAATTTTCTTTATAAATTACCCAGTCTCAGGTAGTTCTTTATAGTGGTATGAGAACAGACTAACACAGTATTCATTATGCTCAAGAAACATATACCCTACTACAAATAGAAACATCTTGAAAGGTTCAGATCAATCCATGGATCCATACTTGGAATATTAAAGAAAACTAGGGTGCTTAGGGGCACAGAGTAGGCTCTTAATAAATATTTTTACTTATTTGGGAATGAAGAGTACAGGGGATGCCCCTTTGATGTCTAGGCCCTGCTCTGCTTGGCTGCCTCCTGTCTGTTGAAATACATGCCCAGACTTTTCCTCACTGTCCTCCCAGAACTAGTCCAAGTCCCTTGGGAAATATGTTACTAGATCTTGCTTCCCTGCCAGTGCAGTTCTTTCCTGCACTGAGGCTCCTGGGCCAAAGCATCAATGCTTTAGTGACAAGACCAAATGATAGCTTCTCAGGAATACATTAAGGGAAAGCAAATGGGTCTTCAAGTGCCCCTTGAGAGGCAGAGTCCCAAACCAGGCTTATTACTTGAAATTTGGGGTAGGACTTGGGTTCCCTGACCTGGGAAAGGAGGTTAGAAAAGAGCTTCTCTGGATTGATGTCTAAGGCTATGGCAAAGTAATGTACCAACACATGCTTATAGACAGTACCTGGCTAAGCCACCCAGCAGCTCAGTGGCAAGACCCACAATGTCACCAATGTCACCATGGAATTTAAGCCTGGAGCTGCCACAGGGTCTGGTTCTGCACTGGGAACTCTGCTGGGCCAAGACAAGCCAATTGCAAAATGGCAGAAAGCAAGAGAGCTAGAGAGTGAGAGAGAGAGTGAGATTGAGAGAGAATGCAACAAACACGAAACAAACCTCCCATTCAACAGAGCAAGACCATGTCTCAAAACAAACAAAACACACGCAAAAAGCCTCCCAACACCCTCCCAAACTTACTTCTGATGATAAGAAATTAGCTAAAGCTAATAATGACTTCAAAGCCTGTATACTGAGGATCCTGCAAGGGCTGAAGAAAGGAATGGCATTGACTGGGCACGGTGGCTCATGCCTGTAATCCCAGCACTTTGGGAGGCCGAGGTGGGTGGATCACGAGGTCATGAGATCGAGACCATCCTAGCTAACATGGTGAAACCCCGTTTCTACTAAAAATACAAAAAATTAGCCAGGCGTGGTGGCGGGTGCCTGTAGTCCCAGCTACTCTGGAGGCTGAGGCAGGAGAATGGCGTGAACCTGGGAGGCGGAGCTTGCAGTGAGCCAAGATTGCGCCACTGCACTCCAGCCTGGGCAACAGAATGAGACTCCATCTCAAAAAAAAAAAAAAAAAAAAAAAAAAAAAAAAAAAAAAAAAAA